>NC_062282.1:142495724-142795724 GCF_902655055.1 Lutra lutra | reverse complement strand
TTACTCTTTTCATCTTTTAAGAATTTATCAATCACAGTTACTTTTGTATCTTTGTGTAAGAAACTGTAATATCTGGGTCACCTTTGAATCTTTTTCTATTTTTTCCCCTTGGTTTTCAGTCATTTTCTTTTTTAACTTGATATAGCTGGTGATCTTTGGTTGGATTCAAGACATTCTTTATGACACTTTTAGAGAACATTAGAAACACGAGACAATGTTATTACCAGAAAGAAATTGCTTTCTGACATGTAGCTAAAGTAGAGGGAATTTACTTTGATTCATTTTGGGATTCAATTTATGCAAAGTTCGGTTCAAGTGTTTTGTTTGGGTAGATGATCCATGTTCTGGTCTCTTCTTATTCCTAAGCTGTAGCTACCAGAGCCCTTTGTGGAAGTCTTGGTTGTATGCCAAAGTCCCTTTACCTTGGCAGGCTCTGATTGCTAATTTTTGTTAACCTTGCCCCATGAATCTTCCAAAAGTTCTATTCTTAGCCAACATTCTGCTTACTTTCTGAACCTTTTGGCCACAAGGCTGCTTACAAATCAGTAAATGCCTAAGCAGCAAAATATATTTACTTTAATGCACTTTCTTTCTCCCTGGAATTATTGCCCTGGAGATACTGGCTGATCAGTAGTCCTGAACTTTTAATGTTTGGTTTTCCAATCCTGTAAGACGCTGAAAGTTTATCTCATATTCTAAACAGTCTAGCCGATGCTTCCTGCTCAGTTTCTTAGCCTGTCTACTGTATGGGCTTGTGCTATATAACGCACAAGCGTTCTGGGAAAAGTATAGGTCACTTCCCTGCTAGGCTCACTTCAGTGAGCTTTAATTCTTTGCAGAATTCTGACCTCTTATTTTCTAGTTCCCTTGGTAGCTGTTTTCTAGTTGTTTTTGTTGGGAAGTGTGCTTGCTACACGGTATTTCACTATAATCAGAAATAGTTAAATTCAACTAACATATTTCAAAATATGAAATGAGTAAATATTATTTTAATAAGAATATTAATCTGCTAATACATATTAAACAGATAAATATTGATACCTATCAAAAGTAGCCTATTTGAAAGTGGCATCGTTACGAAACATTCATTCAGGTTAGCAGTTTTGAAAAAGGACTTCTGGAACAGTGGCAAAATTTCTTCCCTCCAATGAATGATGCAAAAATTATTATTTTGTGGAATAACTCAACCTTATGTGCATTGCTAAAATATAAATAATACATGTCTTTTTGTTTTGAATTCAATCACACACACAATATTATGGTAAAAAGTATATTTAGTTTTGTAAGAAATTGGCAAAATGTTTTCTAAACTGTCAATATGCTGTATTTTGGATCCTTAGAACTTATTCATCTTATTAGTGGAAGTTTAAATCACTTGATGAAAATGTTCACATTTCCTCTGTTTCCCAGGCTCTGGTAACCATGAGTTTACTCTGTTTCTGTGAGTTTGGTATTTTTAGATTCCACATGTAAGTGAGATCATACAGTATTTTTGTCTTACTTCACCCAACATGGTGTCCTAAAGGTCCTCCCTGTTGTCACAAATGGCAAGATTTCCTTCTTTTTTTATGACTTGATTATGTATATATACGCATAGCACTTTCTTTACTTATTCACCCACTGGTGGACATTTAGGTTGTTTACATGAGTTGGCTATGTGAATCATGCTTCAGGGACCATGAGATTGCATGGGAGTGTAGTATCTCTTTAAGAGAGTGTTTTTCCTTCCTTTGGATATATACCCAGAAGTGAGATTGCTGGATCATATGGTAATTCTATTTTTAATTTTTTGAGAAACTTCCATACTGTTTTTCTTGTGACTGTACCAGTTTACATTCCCACCAACAGTGTACAGGGGTTCCCTTTTCGGCACATTCTTGCCAGCATTTGTTATCTGTTGTATCTTTTCTAATAGCCATTCTCATTGTTGGGTTTGCATTTACAGGATTAGTGAAGTGGAGTATCTTCTCATGTACTTGCTGACCATTTGGTTGTCTTTGCAAAAATGTCTATTTAAGTCCTCTTGTCATTTTTATTGAGATTGTTTTGGGTTTTTTCATTTGTTTGTTTTTCTCACCACTGACTTTTATAAGCTTTCTCTCTCTCTCTCTCTTTTTTTAATTTGTCAGAGAGAGAGAGAGAGAGTGCACTGCAGAGGAAGCAGCAGACAGAGGGAGAGGGAGAAGCAGGTTCCCGGCTGAGCAGGGAGCCCGATGCAGATTCCATCTTAGGCCTCTGGGATCATGACCTGAGCTGAAGGCAGATGCTTAACCAACTGAGCCACTCAAGTGTCCCTGTAAGTTCTATATATTTTAGATATGAATCTCCTGTCAGATAATATGCTTTGCAAATACTTCCTTTCATTCCATAAGTTGTCTTTTTAATTTTGTTGATTATTTCTTTTGAGCTTTTTAGTTGTACTTACTTATGTTTTCGTTGCTTCTATTTTCGGTGTTATATCCAAAAAATTCATTGTTAATACTAGTTCAGGGAGCTTTTCCCCTGTTTTCTTCTAAGAGTTGTGCAGTTTTAAGTTTCAAGATTTTAATTTGTTTTGAGGATTTGTTGTTGTTGTTGTTAGTGGTATAAGATAGGGGTCCAATTTTAATATTTTGCATGTGAATCTACAGTTTTCCCAAAACCACTGTTGTCAAATATGCTGACCCTATAAGGGAAGTTTATTTCTAGGTTCTCGTTCTATTCTTTTGGTCTCTGTGTCTGTTTTTAATGCTACTGTTATACTAGTTTTATTACTTTAGCTTTTAAATATGGTTTTAATATGGTTTGAAATCAAAGTGTGATGCCTCCTGGGGCACCTGGTTGACTCATTCCAGTTAAGTGTCCAACTCTAGATTTTGGCTCAGGTCATGATCTCAGGGTCCTGAGATCAAACTACATGCTGGGTGTGGAGTCTGGTTAAGATTAAGATTCTTTCAGGGACGCCTGGGTGGCTCAGTTGGTTAAGCAGCTGCCTTTGGCTCAGGTCATGATCCCAGCGTCCTGGGATTGAGTCCCGCATCGGGCTCATTGCTCAGTGGGGAGCCTGCTTCTCCCTCTGACTCTGCCTGCCACTCTGTCTGCCTGTGCTCACTCTCGCTCTTGTGCTCTCTCTCTCTCTCTGACAAATAAATAAATAAAATCTTAAAAAAAAAAAAAAGATTAAGATTCTTTCTCTCCTTCTCCCTCTGCCCTTTCCCACCCTTATAAAAAAAAAAAAAATGAGTGTGATGCCTTCACCTTTGTATTCATTTCTCAAGATTGCTTTGGCTGCTTGGAAGTCTTTGGAGGTTCTGTATGAATTTTAGGATGTTTTTTCTGTGTCTGCAAAAATGCTATTGGAATTTTGATAGGGCTTGCATTTAATTGATAGATGGATTTAGAGAGCATAGACATAGAAACAATATCAACTCCTCTGATCTATAAACATAGATTATTTTTCCATTTATTTGTGTCTTCTTCCGTTTCTTCCATTAATGTCTTACTGTTTTTGGAATATAGTTCTTTTCCTTGGTGAGACTCATTCTTAAGTATTTTATTGTTGTTGATGTTATTGTAAATGGGATTGTTTTCTCTATTTCGTTTGGAGATAGTCCATTGTTAGTGTGTGGAAATTCAAGTGGTTTTTCTTTGTTGATTTTGCATCTTGAAACCACTAAATTCCTATATTAATTTTAACAGCTTTTTGGTGCATTCTGAGGATTTTGCAGGATTTTATTCATATTCATACAGGATATGGTGATATCATCTGGGGATGTAATTCACAGCATGGTGACTATAGTTAATAACATTCTATTGCATATTTCAAAGTTCCTAAGAGAGTAGATCTTAAAAGTTCTTGTTCTAAACAAATGATTTATGGCAGCCATACTCTGAGTTTTGAAGGGGAAAAAACACTTTTTCATAAGTAAAACTATAATAGAAATAGAAAGAAAAAAGGGAAATCTGCAATGGTTGAGGGCATTAGTAAGCTGGAAAGGAGGAAAGACAGAGTTACATCAAATCAGGTACTTAAAACATCCAACCTACAGTTGGAAGAGAACGTCATCCCTGTGTTACCATGTCTTAACATATTTAAGGACCCTGGGCTAGGTGTGCTTGCTTCCACTCCTGGATTCTATTGCAAGGGCCAGCCCATCCTGGAGTTGGAGGAGATGCAAGGCAAAATTTATAGCTCTTGGAATCGAGACCAGAAGGACCAATTCTGACCTGGAGGCTTGCTAATGTCAACTAATCAGTCTGCTGAGGTCACTTACGCAGCACAAGTCTCATAAAAACATTGTTTAGCCTGCCTGTGTACATGCAGGTTGAGGTGGTTGGTTATATAGGACAAATCACAGAAATCTCAATCCATATAATACATTTCTCAGCACCAGAAAAGAAAATTGTAACTGTGCAGTGATGGTTGTTAAGGAGGCCTAATGTGGTGATTATTTGAGACATATACATATATTGAGTTATGTTGTACATTTGAAACTAATATAATATGTCACTTACATCTCACTAAAAACTTTGCACTATTCATATGATATTTGATGGAGCTTGTCATATTTGGCCTTCCTTATGTTGTGATTTGTTCCTTTTATACCCAGTTTGTTAAAACTTTTTTATTTTGGAAGGATGTTATATTTTGTAAAGAGCTTTTTTGCATCTTTGTAGCTGCCTATGTAATTTAATCTTTCATTCTGTTTATGTGGTGTATCATATAACTGATTTACATAGGCAGTAAAACACAGTTGAAGGAGACCAAACAAGCATAAGTACCAGAGTCAGATATGACAGGAATCAGGAATGTTGGAATTTTCAAACAGGGATTTAAAAAAATGTGGTAATGGTTTGATGAAAAAAGTGGATAATGTGCAAGAAAAATGATGTAAGCAGAGTTGGAAATTCTAAGAAAGAATCAAAAAGGAACGTTGGAGTTTGTAAGCATAGTAGAGCCTTGAAGAATACTTTAAAATGGGCTCATTAGTAGACTGGACATGGCTGAGGAGAGATTCTGAGCTTTTGGATATAACAATAGAAACTTCCAAAACTGAAAAGCATGTTAAACATAATATATATTTTTAAATCTTAGTTTGATAATTTCAACATTCCTTCCATATCTGACTGTGGTTCTCATGCTTGCTTAATCTCTTTAGACTGTGGGTTTGTTTTTTTGTTTGTTTGTTTTGTTTTGTTTTTACCTTTTAGTATGCTTTGTAATTTTCGGATGCAAGATGGATGTAATGTACAGGGTGAAATATAATTAGACTCTTAGCAATGTACCTAGTGGTAAGGTGAGGGGAAGCATTCTGAGGTTTTATGATTAGGTCTCAGATTGTTTGATGAGCCCATGTCCCTGAACTGTGCACTTCACCAGTGATTCTCAATGGCCCAGATTCTCAATGGCCCATTCTCAATGGCTAGAAGAAGCTTGGAATTGGATATTTCCTTTCATGTGGAAGGCTAGCAGTGCCTGGAGTTGGGCATTTCCCTCCTTCCAGATAATTTAAGCTCTGTTAAAACCCTAGTAGGGTAGGTTTTGTTAGAATAATTTTTCCTGAGGGCAGGCCTTATAAGAATAGAAGGACCTGGAATATTTGAAAAATGGCTACTTTTTCCTTTCTTCTTGATAAAAGCATGAGGAAACCCCCCCCCCCCAGATTATCACTGGTTGAACTCCTGAAGGCAAAACCCGAAGTGTGGGGGTCTCCCTATGACTGGGTCTTATTGGGGTTTTTAACCTCTAGACTAGTGTACACTGATCCTCCAATAGTCCATCAATTACAGTTTAGGTTTCCCTAGCTGACAGTGTTTTTTTTTTTTTTTTTTTTTTTTTTTTACCCCCCCTCAGGGGTTTCTGCTTAAGTGAATTGGAATTCTCTGTTTTCATCTTTTTGTCTTTTAAGGACAGTGGTTTACTTTATGAAGCTAAGAAGAATTGCTGATTTTTTAGTTTTCCAGATTTTTAATTGTTGATAGGACAGAGTGGGAACTTCTGAGCTCTCCAGGCAGGGATGGAAGTAGTAAAAATAATTTATTTTATTTGATTAGATTAATGTGGTACACTATCATTTCAAGCTATAGAATCAGCCTCATTTCATATAACCAGTGATGATTGTGATCACTGTGATCAGTGGCTCTTGTGTTCACACGTGATCAGTGGCTCTTGTGTTGGACATGAGCCCTAGAAATCCCTGCACTGATGTTCAGCTGAAGAGTGATGGTCTTTCCCAGTGGGAGACTTCCTGAAAGACAGTCTCTTTCATGGTGCCCCTTCCTCCTCCCAGAGGTGTTTTAATTTTGACTGTGAGTATTTTGGTCATATTTGTTGAGTTTAGATCATGGAAGTTGTAAAACAGTTGTACTCCAGCTGTGGGTTGGAGGGGCATAGCCAACAAAGGTGACATTTGTGATGCTCTTTGTGGAATGGATGAGCTGTTAGGAACCTAGAAATCACAGAAGTGGAATTGGTAGAAAGAACTACATGCGGGAATTGGTAGAGCAGAAGAAAATCAGGAGTTTTGGGGGAAAAGAGATGCTTCCATTTGTCTGGGTCTTATCCACTCTACATCCTCAGTATAGGTGATCCTTACAGTGGGGACTACTTTGCTTCTGGAGTACACTTCCACTTGACTTGTTTCATCAGGAGATCAAAACCCATTATTGTCAGTTTGGGTGTGTATAGCACCTGTTTCCCAAGAGTCCCTAAGTTAGATAACATGATTTTGCTTAGAGTGGTAAAAGGCCATCAATGCATAAAAAGGAGAGGCCATTTAATCTTAGGAAACTTGAGCAATTTAACCTCTTGGCTTGGCCCTTGGGAATTTACAGGTCCTGTTAATTTTGTTAAATTTCAAACCATTGTTTTTCTAAGTTAAGCCTGTATTTGGCAGAATACTGGTAACTCATGGTTTGCTCTGGTTTGAATATAGAATGATTAGAAGCAGAGTGGTGAAAATGTTATCTGTAGCCCTTTAAAACTTTGAGCTTCCTCAATGTGTTCTCCTATAATGTGTGTGTGTGTGTGTGTGTCCCCATACCCCGCCCTGAGTGTTCTCCTTTTCGTAAAGCATCAGGTTCTGATTTATAGATACCCGCAGATGAAAAATGTTCTTCAGCTGGAGTACAGCAATTTTAAAAATTGCTAACTGATTATGTTGATATTTGTTTCCCATATCACTATTGTATACATTTTTAATGAAGCAGTGTTTCCCGTGCTAGCAACAACAAAATGTATAAATACTGTAATGTATCATTTCAGGGCTATGAATTATTAGGCTTGAATTAGCTGTGTTTAATTCCATGTAACGCTTCCAGTATTTCCACAGTGGTGGGACTATGTTTGGGCAGCGTCTTTCATAAGAGATGGGGGGGGGGGCTTCACTTATGTTAATATAATACTTTTTCTTATGTCAGAAGTTAATAAAATCATCTCTTCATTTTATTTTATAAAAGAAATATTGACCAATTCCTCTTGCCTTCCTCTTAGATTCCACACAAATTACTTTAGCATATCTTGTCATTCAAATGTAATTCTTTGTGTAGAAACCCAAGGCACTAGTAACACAGAACCTGAGGTGAGAAGAATGATCAGGAGAGCAGTAAGTAGACATAAGATTGCCATGTTTTTTTTTTTTTCAAGTAAATTCAAAAATATATTGAGAAAGCACGAGGTATGTTCTCGTCCCTTTATTAAAAATTAGGTATAAAAGAGGGCCTTTGACCTCTAGGTGTTCACAGTCTAGCAAGGACGGGCAAGAATACATACCTGAGATGACAAAAGTAGGACTGTAGGGCTATAGAAGCAGGGGGAGCCAAGAGTTTTTCTCCATGAGAGATAATTAAGAAAGCCTTCTCAGAGAAGGCAATAGCTGGGTTGAGACTTAATGTGTTATAGGAGCTCTGTGAGCTACTAATGATAGTGGAAAGGTCTGGGGATTCACAAAAGAGGCAAGCTCTGTCCTGAGGGTTGGTGGGGGGAGATGGGTGGAGGGATGGCTTATATGGGCATTAAGGAGTGCTCTTGTGATGACCACTGGGTGTTGTATATAAGTATAAATCACTAAATTCTTCACCTGAAACTAATACTATATTGTATGTTAACTGGAATTTAAATAAAAATGAAAAAAAAAATTGAAAATAAAAACAAACACAAAATAAGTAGAAGCAATCTGCTTTCTCTCAGTCATTAACACTTCCTCTGTTGGGCAGTATTCCCTTTTCCTGTTATGATTATGTAAAATGCACACCAGTTTTTCTGTGGAGCATCATGACAGTGATGAGATCTCACCCAGATGCTCTGCATCCAACAGGAGAGTAGTGGAGCAGTGAGTGGACTTCGGGGAACCAGATGCCACTGCTTTGTGGGGAGGAGGTGGTTTTTCAGCCCTTCTCTCTTTGAGTGTACAGCTGTGTGGGACAGCCCGGAGTTCCAGCAGGCTGGGGGAGTCTTGAGTAATCCCTGGAGTGCAGCTGCACTAGAAGACTAGGAGCATGTTTGGCAATGTCATTTAAAGGACACTTAAGTGGATGGCAAGTTTGTTGAAGCTTCCTGAGAACCATGGTGCAAGGCTAGGTTCACAATGAACTGACACAGCCTTCTAGGTCAACAAATAGCTGGAACCCATGAATGGAGCCCTTTCTGTTCAGTCTCTGATAAGCCTGTTTGATCTACGTGCAGGACAAAAGGAGTCATGGCAGCACAGTGTTTCAAAAAATAATTGGATTCAAAACCAGACAGAGAGGGATTTAGATCTCAACTGATTATTTGCTCCAAGTATGATGCTGAGAAATTTACCTAAAGGGGATAATGGGATAAATCTCATGTGACTGCCATAATAATTATAAGAAATATACACGAAGCTTCTGATCTAATGTCTGGCACAAACTACATACTCAGTACATGTTAGCTTCTCCTTTTCTGTACCTTGGAATATATAAACTTATGGTGTTGGTAGGGTTTCTCATTTTCCTCATTCTAATCATTTCAATAACACATTCTTATTGTAGACTAGTCATAAAACATAGATAAATAAACACAGGAAGTTATCTATAATTACTACACAAGGTAATAACCATACTTAAATCCATTCTTGTTTTTTAACAAATGTGTCTGCATGTATGTGCATGTAGTGCATGGAAAGGCATATAATGTATTAACTGTGGAATGATTATCTCTAAAATAGAGGGACATTTTCTCCTTTGATCACAGTGCAAGCATTGCACCTCATAAAATTATCTATTCAAGTTTGGATTATTATTTAAAAGGACCATACATAATATTTTGTTGTTATGTCTGTTAAATATACCTAAAGTTAGAGCAATGATCTGGCCTCTCAGCTTTTTTAATGCTATTGATTTGTTAAAGAAAATGAGTCAGTTGTTAAGTTCAGCAGAATAGTAGCCCTCAAAGATGTCCACATCCTAATTCCAGAACCTGTGCATATGTTACTTTACAGGGAGAAAGGGACTTTGCAGTTGTGGTTAAGTTAAGGACATTGAGGTGGGAAGAGTTTCCTTTGTTATCCAGGTGTGCACAGTTAATCACAAAGGTACTTTGAAGTGGAAGACAAGCAGGAGAGGAGATTCAGAGAAACGTTATATTGCTATCATTTGAAAGTGCTGTAAGGAGGCCACAAAACAAGGAATTTGGGTGATTTCTGTCAGGTGAAAAAGACAAGAAAAGGATTCTCTGTTAGAGCCTCCAGAATGAATGCACCACTGCCAGTATTTTGACTTTAGTTCAGTGACACTTACATCAGACTTCTTAGAGTACCGTAATGAAAAAAATTTGTTGTTGCTTTAAGCCACTAAGTTTTTTTTTGTAATTTATTACACCAGCCACAGAAAATTAATATAGTTGTCTTGCAGGGCATTTCCATTCTGGGTTTGTCTGTTTGATTTTCTGTTACATCAGTTAACTTTTCCTATTTTGTTTTTATTGTAATATAGTTTGGTTCTAGAGTCTTGAATATATTTAGATTAGACTTTTTTTTCTGGCAAAATACTTCATAAAGTGGTTTTAATCTCCATTTTGCATGGAGTTCTCCTACATGCAGTGTCTGCTTATCATATCCTTAGAAAAGATTGATTGTTGGGTTCAGGTGGTGGCATCTTGAACTCTCCTTTGTAAATATCCTACCATTTCATCTAATGGTTTAATATATTGATAAACACTATCCGAAGCACTTACTTCACTAGCATTTACAACATAATGATTTTCCAACTTCATCCTTGTACTTGTATTAGTTGGAATTTACCTATGTAGGGGTGTGTGTGTGTGTGTGTGTGTGTGTATACATATATACATATATGTGTATATATATATATATATTTTAATATTTACTTATTTGAGTGAGAGAGCGAGTGAGCACGTGAGTGTGGAGAAAGGCAGAGCGAGAGGGAGAGAGAGAATCTTAAGCAGGTTCTACACCCATTGCAGAGCTTGACATGGGGTTTGATCTTATGACCCTGAGACCATACCCTGGGCCAAAATCAAGAGGGTCAACCGACTGAGCCACCCAGTGCCCCATATACATATACATGTATATATAAATTAAGTTGGTTGGGTTACACTGAAATAATTTGTACAGGAAAGTCAGGATAAATATTTAATTATTTCCTTTTAAATAATTTTCAGAATAAGGAGTTGAAGCTAAGTATACTTTGCCTTCATAAAATTAGTTGGATTTTGGATTTCCTTCTTTTTCCTTTTTAAAATTATCATTAGGAACTTAAAAGTTTTTAATATTAGTATGTTTGATCCTATAATTATATTCTGTTTATATATGTAAGTATGAAATTATGTATACCTATATATTTATAATTATATATATAATTAATTAATTGTGTGTTCAAATTGTTCCATTTTTGTCCTCTTCAAGTTGAATCTATGCTATTTTCTTAGGACCCAAATACCTTGATGGCTTCCCTTTTCAGTAATAAAATATCCTGGTCTCACCTTGTGTATTTCCTCTCCCAGCTTTGTAATCAACCCTTTCCATAATTAAATATATTAACATATATATTGTAGGTGATCCCAGCGAATGTTTTTATTATCAGTTACTCAGCCAGTTCTCTACAACTGGACACAGTTGTATTTTTCTATTTGTAGTTATTTTCACTTCTTGCATAGCTGTGCCATCTGAAACACAAGTAAACATATTGAACTTAATATAACTTGTGATTATATTTTAGTTGTTTTTCAAAACTGTAGAACCAGAGAACATCACACATTTTTTAGAATAATTTTATGCCATAGGTATTTATGTTAGATTCTACAGAATAAAATGAAGGTGAAGCAGGGCACCTGTTTTTAAAAATCAGACATTTGCTATTTGAATGATAAAAATGCTGCATAACTATTGAGGTTAAATAGTAAATACGTTGATAAAGACATTGTATTTGTTTCATGATTTCTTGACTTACCTGTGAGAGAAACCAGTAGGGCTCTCCAAGTTGCCTAATACGGAAATACAGGAATTTGTGGTTAGCAGAATATTCATTATAGGAGTTCTGACAACTAGGAGAATGAATTGGAGGAAATACTGTTTGAAGAAAGATTGTATCAGACAAGTTTAACTGGCAAGGAGTTATTCAAGTAGAGGAAAGAGAGTTTAAAGAGCATGGGGTGCCTGGGAGATTGCAGGCCACCTGAGTTTGCTGACTGGCCTTGTCTGGATGTAAAGATTATCTTCTAGCCGATACAGACTTTGGAGTTAACTGCCCCCTGAAGTTAGGCTCCTATGCTTCCAGAAAGACTGGCACATGGGGGTGTTATTTTCCTGGATGGTTACATTTCAAAAAGATGGTTTCCAGGTACTTGAGAAAGACTTTTCCTGGGTCTAAAGCTTCCTAGAGATTTGAAGGGGGAAAAAAAAATATATATATATATATATATATATATATATATATATATATGTATGTATATGTGTATACACACATAAATATATGTATGTATACACATACATATACATACATATATATTTATATATATGTATGTAAAAGGGGACAAAGACTTTGTAGTCAAAATTTTCTAGAGTAAGGCTCTAAGAAAAGGAAGATGGTCAGGAAGAAATGTGTCTGAAGTCTAATCAAACTAAAGAAAGCATAAGTCCCATCTTTATATTTCATAATAAAAAAATTTGTGACATTACTTACTGATGAATTGATTTACTATAAAGGGAATCTAATTGCAATCACTTAAACTGTTTTAATCTTTGTTGATTGGTCTCTCCCCATAATCCAAAGTGGTCAATATGGAAGGATACAAAGAAAAGACAATGCAGACTAATTACAAATTAAAAAAAAATTTCAGAAAGCTAATAAAAAGGGTATTAAGTGTAAATTACAGACAAAGCCACTGATAAAATTATAGCAGAGATAGGCAATTAACAATTAAAAAAGAATCTGCATGAGTATTGACATAATTGACTTTGAACAGAGAATGATTTGAATGTCAATAGGTGAAACAGTTGTTGAGGATCTTATAAAAGTCAATAACAAAAAGATGAGGATAAAGTCAAATGTAAAATGATGACTGTAGCTTTACTCTGTCATATCATTTGTCAGTAAAATACACCTTAGATGTAAACAAACCATAATTAAAAAAAAATTAAAAATCATAATCACCACCTAAAATACAGTCAGTGTAAAATAAGCATATTTTCATGGCTTTTGTTTGTAAGGTAACATCCTAATCATTATTTTTTTAAACTATGTAACAGTTTTTTTCCTCCATTTTCTGTAGATTAATTCTGAACCTGTATCTTCCACAGATACTGAAACATTTTCCCAAAATAGAAAATTTTGGGAAGTACTGGAATTTTGATAACCGATACTTGCTAATGGGTTTAACAGAAGGCTAGAATAATTTTTAGGAACTAAAACAGAGCTGTGTTTTCCATTGAATATAAAAACTGCATAGAACAATACTACCTATTGCTGTAAGTACATTCACAGAAGGATAATCTCAACTTTAGGATGGTGATTTGTTGGGAAGGGGTTGAGGTGAAGGAAATAAAGGGTAAATATATCTCACATCTTTAAAATACCAAACATCTTATTTTTCTCCTTATTTTTTTAAAGATGTTATTTATTTATTTTAGAGCTAGAGCTTGCAAGCATGAACAGGAGGAAGAGCAGAGGGAGAGCGAAAAGCAGACTCAGTGCAGAGCCCAACATGGGGCTCAATTCCATGGCATTGAGATTATGACCTGAGCTGAAATCAAGAGTTGGACGGTTAACCAACTGAGCCACCCAGGCAGCTCCCCCCACATGTCTTTTTCCTTAAAAGCGAAAGAGATATGACCAAAACTTAACCCCCCATTAAATCTGGGTGGTGGGTAATAAATACTTCACTGCATTAGTTTGTATGCTTTTTTTCCCCCCCTCAGTTTTAAAAGAAGGAAGAACTTTTATCTTGAATGTTTTTCTTACTAGAATATAATCTTTTAGGGGGAAAAAATGCCTTACTCATTTTTGGTTTGTTCCCTGTTTAAACCTCACAAATAAAAGATGCTGTAATTTGATGTTGCTTTGAATTGGAAGATCCTTAAGTTGTGGATTTAGGATTTACAGTGATTTAAGTGACTTGGGCATTTAAGACACCTTTTAATATTTCTCTAATGCATGAAGCTAGTCATCAGTAAATTTAGCTATGCTGATTAAATTAAGTGCAGTATAGTAATGGTGATTTTATTGTGTAGTGGATTGGATTTTGCTTCCTTTAATCAGAAATGCAAGTGCTAGTGCTTTTCTCTGTGTCTCTGTCTCTGTCAAGACTTCACTTGTACAGAGAAACTGAACAAAATTACTTCATTATTAAGTAAATGGAAGTACTCAATTTATCAAAAAAGAAATAGCCAATTTTTTAAAAAACAGGGGGCAAACTACTTTTAATTCAGGCAGCTTTGAGTTGATTCTCTGTGGCAGCCCTTTTCTAAGGCATACATTTTGCTGCGAAGTGAAATGAAGCCTCACAAAGGTCTCTGCACCCACACGCAGTGTCCCCGGGGCTTTAATGTTGGCTCTTCCCATGACACAGCAGTGGAAGCTTCAGTTCTCTTAAGTATTTTGCAATGGGTTAACATAGAAATCTAGACTTTCTGTAGTGTAGATGTTTTATTCTCATATCCACCTGTTTGGGTAGTTAAACTCCACATATTCATTAGCAAGCACCTTTCTCTAAAATGTTATTACAGTGTTATGATTTAAAGAAAATTTTATTGATTGCTTTTGTCTTATGGAAATTCATTTTAGGAATTTGTTTATGAACTATTTGAAATAGGCAAAAGACAAAATGTCTCATGTCCCATGTACCCACCACCTACATTTAATAGACGAAACTGTATTTCCACTTAGAATCTAGGAATTAATGGTATTTGGTGGTTTTGACTTACCAACTTTTCTAGATTTCCAACCTCTGAGAATGTGGTGAAAGCTACAGATCCTCTCTCAAGAAAATTTGCACATATAGAAAAATATATCCAGCCTGATTGTGCTTATGGACTTTGCAAAGTCTAACTTAAGAAATCTAAACTGTGAAGAGCCTGTCTGGATAACCCACTGTGAATAGACTGAAGGGTGACACAGATACTTAAAAAAAAAAAAAAAAATTAGGTGAGTCCATAATAACAAAAGGCAGCTGGAATGTTTAGATTAAAAAATTATAAAAGTTTTAAATAAGGAGGTAATTTTATAATACTGTTTGAATAAATAGTAAATTAATGATCCTGTTGTAAAGTCCAGAAAATTTTTTCAAGTAACGTGAAATACTGTCAAACAATACATGTACCTATAGACATGCAGGGGCATGCGAGTGTGTGTATTTGTGTATTTGTGTTTACATGAGTTATTTCAGGCTGTCCTCTGTGTGTATTTGTGTTTTTATAAGTTATTTCAGGCTGTCCTCTGACAGAGTATGGAGACCAGACTGGAGAAGACAGGTCATTAGACATTGTATTTCACTGTGATCAGCTTAGATGAGCCTTCATGGTTTCTTCTATGGTAAGCCATAACAAAACAAAACAAAAAAATATATATATAACAAAAAAAAACATAACAAAACAAAAATAAGTATTATCTTTATGAAAATTTCCACATTTAAAAAAAAATTTGTCATAATGAAATTTTCCTGTCCCCAGAAATGTTTGTTGAAAGGTTTGTTGAATGTCTTCCCAACTATGATCTTACTTATTTTATAATGAAAGCCAATTTAGAAGCAGGGGTGAATATACTCAAATTATCTTCCGACTTGATCTTAGCCAGAAAGCCAAGAAGCGATACTTAAATTATCTTCAAAGGCGAGTTGTTACACAAAAGGCCTTTTTACTCTCTTACCAGCTTATCATAGTCTAAATAGGTTTTGATACATGAAATGAGCCCAGGTGTATAAGGAACTCACTGAGCATCTGGGAATTCTCCAAGTCTGCTTGCATGTAGTACACAGTGTTTATTGAAGGATAAAATGTGCAGTTTTGAAGCTTATGCATCCAGAATTAAAACTAAACCATATTCTCAACAATTATTTAGGATGTTGACAGAAAATATATCAGCGTGTAGTATTTTGGCATTTGTAATTATTTAGAGCTAATGGTGCAGGGGGATAATTAGAAACAGACTGAATTGTAGCCCATTTTATTACTCCTCTTAATTTCTGTGCAGACAGTGCATCCTGTTATTGCCTGCTCCAGCCACCTTGTCTTTGTATGCCACTACATTAGACACCAAGTCCTGTGTTAACTATTGGGGCTCTAAGTCAATAGACCCTAGTTCTAGCTCCCTATTTACAAGGAGATTGGTCTGTGATACTGTGTCCCATGAGTTGCACACCTGAGGTTCAGTTCTGGCATCTGTAGGATAAAGACTGTCCAGTCACATGGTTCCTAAAATTCGTTCTCTGAATTACTACTGCTTAATCTTTAGTGGTAAGAATTGTTGGAATCTATGTGTGTGCATATTTGGAGCCCATAAGCAGAGTACTGATGTGGGAAGCGTAAGCCCATCTAAGTTCAAACCATTGCACTGTTCCCCCAAACTTCTGTGAGTGCCTTAACCTTGGATCTTAAATCAACCATATTTTTCTTACTTCTGTTAGATCAGGTGGTTCAATGTTTTGGGGATTTTTCTTATTTAAGTATTGTTTATCCCTGTATCAGACTCATAAATTCCTTAAAATATTCATCACATTGCTTATTGTATACAGATATATTGATTTGCTTAGTTATGATGGAGGTAACAAAGAAGAGGAATTATGTGATAACCAGTGTAGATGAAGAAATTGAAGTTCAAAGAGCTAATGTGTTTTCCATGCTTTGTAATTGTGGAAATCTCAATTTATTATGTGTAGTTAACATCACTGGAATTTATTATCTTGTCCTTTTGGACACAATTTATGTAGAACTGTAGTAATTATTTTTTCATGTGATTTTTAAAAAAAAATTTTATTAACATATATTATTAGCCCCAGTGATACAGGTCTGTGAATCGCCAGGTTTACACATTTCACAGCACTCACCATAGCACATACCTTCCCCAATGTCCATAACCCAGCCACCCTCTCCCTACCTCCTCCCTGCCAGCAACCCTCAGTTTGTTTTGTGAGATTAAGAGTCTCTTATGGTTTGTCCCTCTCCTGATCCCATCTTGTTTCATTTATTCTTTTCCTATCCCCAAATCCCCCATGTTGCCTCACAATTTCCTCATATCAGAGAGATCATATGATAATTGTCTTTCTCTGATTGACCTATCTCGCTAGGCATAATACCCTCTAGTTCCATCCACGTTGTCGCAAATGGCAAGGTTTCATTTCTTTTGATGGCTGCACACTATTCTACTGTATATATATACCACATATTCTTTATCCATTCATCTGCTGATGGACATCTAGTTTCTTTCCATGGTTTGGCTATTGTGGACATTGCTGCTATAAGCATTTGGATGAACGTGCCCCTTTGGATCACTACATTTGTATCTTTAGGGAAAATACCCAGTAGTGAGATTGCTGGGTCATGGGGTAGCTCTATTTTCAACTTTTTGAGAAACTTCCATGCTGTTTTCCAGAGTGGTTGCACCAGCCTCCATTCCTACCAACAGTGTAGTAAACCTCCTACTCTGCATCCTCACCAGCATCTGTCATTTCCTGACTTACTAATTTTAGCCATTCTGACTGGTGTGAGGTGCTTTCTCATTGTGGTTTTGATCTCTGTCTCCCTGATGCCGAGTGATGTGGAGCACCTTTTCATGTCTGTTGGCCATCTGGATGTCGTCTTTGCAGAAATGTCTGTTCATGTCCCATTTCTTGATTGGATTATTTGTTCTTTGAGTGTTGAGTTTGATAAGTTCTTTATAGATTTTGGATACTAACCCTTTATCTGATGTGTCGTTTGCAAATATCTTCACCCATTCTGTCAGTTGTCTTTTGGTTTTGATGACTGTTTCCTTTGCTGGGTAAAAAGCTTTTGATCTTGATGAAGTCCCAATAGTTCATTTTTGCCCTTGCTTCCCTTGCCTTTGGCAATGTTCCTGGGAAGAAGTTGCTGTGGCTGAGATCAAAGAGGTTGTTGTCTGTGTTCTCCTCAAGCATTTTGATGGATTACTTTCTCACATTGAGGTCCTTCATCCATTTTGAGTCTATTTTCATGGGTGGTATAAGGAAATGGTCCAGTTTCATACTTCTGCATGTGGCTGTCCAATTTTCCCAACACCATTTGTTGAAAAGACTGTCTTTTTTCCATTGGACATTCTTTCCTGCTTTGTTGAAGATTAGTTGACCATAGAGTTGAGGGTCTATTTCTGGGTTCTCTATTCTATTCCATTGATCTATGTGTCTATTTTTGTGTCAGTGCCATACTGTCTTGTTGATGACAGTTTTGTAATAGAGTTTGGATTCTGGAATTGTGATGCCACCAACTTTGGCTTTCTTTTTCAACATTCCTCTGGCTATTCGGGGTCTTTTCTGGTTCCATATAAATTTTAGGATTATTTGTTCTATTTCTTGGGAAAAAATGGATGGTATTTTGATAGGAATTGCATTCAACGTGTAGATTGCTTTTGGTAGCATAGACATTTTCACAATATTTGTTCTTCCAATCCATAAGCATGGAATATTTTTCCATTTCATTATGTCTTCCTCAATTTCTTTCATGAGTACTTTATTGTTTTCTGAGTATAGATTCTTTGCCTCTTTGGTTAGGTTTATTCCTAGGTATCTTATGGTTTTGGGTGCAATTATAAATGTGATTGACTCCTTAATTTCTCTGTCTTCTATCTTGTTGTTGGTGTATAGAAATGCAACTGATTTCTGTGCATTGATTTTATATCCTGACACATTACTGAATTCCTGTTCACATTCTAGCAGATTTGGAGTGGAGTCTTTTGAGTTTTCCACATATAGTATCATATCATCTGCAAAGAGTGATAGTTTGACTTCTTCTTTGCTGATTTGGATGCCCTTAATTTCTTTTTGTTGTCTGATTGCTAAGGCTAGGACTTCTAGTACTATGCTGAATAGCAGTGGTGATAATGGACATCCCTGCCATGTTCCTGACCTTAGCGGAAAAGCTCTCAGTTTTTCTCCATTGAGAATGATATTTGCTGTGGGTTTTTCATAGATGGCTTTGATGATATTGATGTATATACCCTCTGTCCCTACACTTTGAGGAGTTTTGATCAAGAAACGATGTTGTACTTTGTCAAAAGCATTTTTAGCATCTGTTGAGAGTATCATATGGTTCTTGTTCTTTCTTTTATGAATGTATTGTGTCACATTGATTGATTTGCGGATGTTGAACCAACCTTGCAGCCCTGGCATAAATCCTGCTTGGTCGGGGTGAATAATCCTTTTAATGTACTGTTGGATCCTATTGTCTAGTATTTTGGTGAGAATTTTCGCATCTTTGTTCATTAAGAATATTGGTCTGTAATTCTCTTTTTTGATGGGATCTTTGTCTGGTTTTGGGATCGTGGTGATGCTGGCCTCATAAAATGAGTCTGGAAGTTTTCCTTCCATTTCTATATTTGGAACGGTTTCAGGAGAATAGGTATTATTCTTTATTTTTTTTTAAAGATTTTATTTATTTATTTGACAGACAAGTAAGCAGAGAGGCAGGCAGAGACAGAGAGAGGAGGAAGCCGGCTCCCCGCTGAGCAGAGAGCCCAATGCGGGGCTCGATCCCAGGACCCTGAGATCATGACCTGAGCCGAAGGCGGAGGCTTTAACCCACTGAGCCACCCAGGTGCCCCTAGGTATTATTCTTTAAATGTTTGCTAGAGTTCCCCTGGGAAGCCTTCTGGCCCTGGGCTCTTGTTTGTTGGGAGATTTTTGATGACTGCTTCAATCCCCTTACTGGTTATGGGTCTGTTCAGGTTTTCTATTTCTTTCTGGTTCAATTTTGGTAGGTTATACGTCTCTAGGAATGCACCCATTCCTTCCAGATTGTCAAATTTGCTGGTGTATAGTTGCTCATAATATGTTCTTATAATTGTTTGTATTTCTTTGGTGTTGGTTGTGATTTCTCCTCTTTCATTCATGATTTTATTTGTTTGGGTTCTTTCTCTTTTCTTTTTGATAAGTCTGGCCAGGGCTTTATCAGTCTTATTAATTCTTTCAAAGAACTAGCTCCTAGTTTCGTTGATTTGTTCTACTGTTTTTTTAGTTTCTATTTCATTGATTTCTGATCTGATTTTTATTCCTTCTCTTCTCCTACCAGGTTTGGGCTTTGCTGGCTGTTCTTTCTCAAGCTCCTTTAGGTGTAGGGGTAGGTTGTGTACTTGAGAACTTTCTTGTTTCTTGAGAAAGGCTTGTATCACTATATGCTTTCCTTTCAGTACCTTTGCTATGTCCCACAGATTTTGAGCCATTGTGTTTTAGTTATCATTTGTTTCCATGAATTTTTTTAATTCTTTAATTTCCTGGTTGACCCACTCATTCTTTAGTAGGATGCTCTTTAGTCTCCATGTATTTGGGTTCTTTCCAAATTTCCCCTTGTAATTTAGTTCTAGTTTCAGAGCATTGTGGTCTGAAAATATGCAGGGAATGATCCCAATCTTTGGTACCAGTTGATACCTGATTTATGACCCAGGATGTGATCTGTTCTGGAGAATGTTCCATGTGCACTAGAGAAGAATGTGTATTCTGTTGCTTTGGGATGGATTGTTCTGAATATATCTGTGACGTCCATCTGGTACAGTGTGTCATTTAAGGCCTTTCTTTCCTTGTTGATCTCTTACTTGGATGATCTTTCCATTTCAGTGAGGGGGGTGTTAAAGTCTGCTACCATTATTGTATTATTGTCGATGTGTTTCTTTGATTTTGTTATTAAGTAGTTTATACAGTTGGCTGCTTCCATGTTAGGGGCATAGATCTTTAAAATTGTTAGCTCTTCTTGTTGGACAGACCCTTTGAGTATGATATACTGTTCTTCCTCATCTCTTATTATAGTCTTTAGCTTAAAATCTAATTGATCCCATATAAGGATTGGCACCCCAGCTTTCTTTTGATGTCCATTAGCATGGTAAATTGTTTTTCACCCCCTCACTTTAAATCTGGAGGTGTCTTTGGGTCTAAAATGAGTTTCTTGCAGACAGCATATTGATGGGTTTATTTTTTTATCCATTCTGATACCCTGTGTCTTTTGATTGGGGCATTTAGCCCATTTCGATTCAGGATAACTATTGAGAGATATGAATTTAGTAACATTGTATTGTCTTTAAGGTGACTCTTACTGTATATTGTCTCTGTTCCTTTCTGGTCTACTACTTTTAGGCTCTCTCTTTGCTTGGAGGACCCCTTTCTATATTTCCTGTAGAGCTTGTTTGGTGTTTACAAATTCTTTCAGTTTTTGTTTCTCTGGAAACTTTTTATCTCTCCTTCTATTTTCAATGATGGCCTAGTTGGATATAGTATTCTTGGCTGCATGTTTTTCTCATAGTGCTCTGAATATATTATACCAGTTCTTTCTGTTCTGCCAGGTCTCTGTGGATAAATCTGCTGCCAATCTAATATTTTTACTGTTGTATGTTAGAGACTTCTTGTCCAGGGCTGCTTTCAGGATTTTCTCTTAGTCACTAAGATTTGTAAATTTTACTATTAGGTGACGGGGTGTGGACCTATTCTTACTGATTTTGAGGGGGGTTCTCTGCGCCTCCTGGATTTTGATGCTCATTCCCTTTGTCATATTAGGGAAATTCTTTACAACAATTTGCTCCTATATACCTTCTGCTCCCTTCTCTCTTTCTTCTTTTCTGGAATCACAATTATTCAAATGTTGTTTCATCTTATGGTATCACTTCTCTCTCGAATTCTTCCCTACTGGTCCAGTAGTTGTATCTCTTTTGCTCAGCTTCTTTATACTCTCTCATTTGGTCTTCTATATCACTAATTCTCTCTTCTGCCTCATTTATCCTAGCAGTAAGAGCCTCCATTTTTTTTAAAGATTGCATTTATTTTTTTGACAGAGAGATCACAAGTAGCCAGAGCAGCAGGCATAGAGACAGGAGGAAGCTGTCTCCCTGCTGAGCAGAGAGCCCGATGTGGATCTTGATCCCAGGACCCCGGGATCATGACCCAAGCCAAAAGCAGAGGCTTAACCCACTGAGCCACTCAGGCACCCCAAGAGCCTCCATTTTTTATTGCACCTCATAATAGTTCTTTTGTTTTTTGTTTTTTGTTTTTTTTTTTAATTTCAGCTTGGTTAGATTTTAGTTCTTTTATTTCTCCAGAAAGTGCTTTTATTTCTCTAGACAGGGATTCTCTAATATGTTCCATGCCTTTTTCAAGCCCAGCTACCACATTGAGAATCATCATTCTGAACTCTAGATCTGACATATTTCCAATGTTCATACTGATTAAGTCCCTAGCCTCTTGTTCTTTTTCTGTGGTGAGTTTTTCTGCCTTGTCATTTTATCCAGATAAGAATATATGAAGGAGAGAATAAAATAACTAAAAAGTTGGCAAAGACCCCAGGAAAATGTGCATTAACCAAATCAGAAGAGACCCCAAATTGTGGGGGGAGAAGAAAGGGGGTTAAAAGAAGTTCAGAAAAAAAATTAAAAAAAGAAAAAGAAAAAAGAAAATATATATATTAGACTGGTGAATAGAACAGAGCCACCCACTTAATTTTGGGAGTGTTTTGGTCTCTTAGAAGAAACTACCTCCCAAAATTTTAAAGAAAGAAAAAAATACATATATGTGCACATGCACGTGCACACACACACACCACACACAAAATAAGGGCAAACATGATGAAGGGATGGAATATGAGTATAAAGATGAAAATTTTAAAACACAATTCTAAAAAAGGAGTTGATAAGTTGGTTGGGAAAAGAAAGAAAGTGGAGAAAATTTGCTAAGGCTGGAGACTAGAACAAAGTCCTGTGCTAGATTTAGGGTATATTTTGATCTATTAGAAGAAGTTTTATCCCAAACTTTTTAGAAGAAAAACCCTATGTGAATGCAAAGAAAAAAATAAAATTAGATACAATGAAAGATAAAATATAGTATAATAATGAAGGTTCAAAAAGATTTTTTTTAAATGAAAGGTATTGTTAAGATAAACTAGTTAAAAAATGTTAAAAGAGGAAAGAGTAAAAGTTAAAAAAATAGAATAAAAAAAATTAATAAACTTTGCAAGACTAAAGAATCATGGGGAGAAAGCCATGAATTCCATCCTTTGCTTTCTCCTCCTCTGGAATTCTGCTGTTCTCCTTGATAAGTGAACTTGGTCTTGGATGGATTTCTTGCTGATCTTCTGGGGGAGGGGCCTGTTGTAGTGATTCTCAAGTGTCTTTGCCTGAGGCAGAATTGCACCACACTTGCCAGGGGCCAGGCTAAGTAATCTGCTCCAGTTTGCTCTGGGGAGCTTTTGTTCTGTAGAGTTCAGAGGATGGGAATGAAAATGGTGGCCTTCCAATCTCTGGCTGGAGGAGCCGAGAGCTTGGGGCCCCAGTCCTCCGTGCACCCTCAGAGAAAAGTGCTCAATCACTCCCATATCCCTGGTCTCCAGCTGTGCTCTGAGCTCACCCAGCCTGTAACAAAGCATCTCTGTCCCTGGCACACAGCCCCTCCTGGAGGGATCTAAACCCAGCAGATCCCTGCCGCTCTTCCAGGGGGGTGTCCCCGGATCTGCCACTGTGGCATCCCTGCACAAAGAGCGGGGTCCTGACTGTGCCACAGATCACAGCTTAAGGTAACCCCGAGTAGAGAGCTCACTCCTCAGCTCTGTCTCTGTAGCCGGCTTCCCCGCTCTAATACCTGCAAGCTCTGCTATACTCAGACACCCCAATCTTTCTGTGACCCCGCAGGACCTGAGACCACGCTGTCCCCGCATGGGCTCTACCCTGGCTTAGCCTCTGGAGCAATGTCCCTCAGTGGAGCAGACTTGTAAAATGTTCTGATTTTGTGCTTCGTTACTCCACTGCTTCCTGGAAGCTGGCCCCTCCCCCTGAGGTCTATCTTCCCGTCGCTTTGGATTCACTTCTCAGCTGGTCCTACCTTTCAGAAAGTGGTCGATTTTCTGTTTATAGAATTGCTGCTCTTCTTCTCTTCGAAATCCTGTTGGATTTGTAGGTGTTCGGAATGGTTTGATAAACTACCTAGCTGATCTCCTGCTACCTGATGTCATCTCAGCCTGCTACTTCTCTGCCATCTATTTCACATGATTTTTAAAAGTTGTTTCTTAGTCACACAACTCTAGCATTTTTGAGCTGCTGTAACAAAAATACTCTAGATTTTTTAATACCAATCTTCAACAGCTGATGTTGATTTCTCACAATTCTGGAGGCTGGAAGTCTGAGATGAAGGTGGCAGCAGATCTCATGTCTCGTGAGGGCCTGCTTCCTGACTTGTAGATGGCTGCCTCCCCCTTGCCTCCTCACGTGGCCTGGAGAGTAAGCGCTGGTCTCTATCTTTCTAGAGGGCACTAATCCCATCATGGGGCTTCGCCTTGATGAACTTATCAAAATCAAAATACCTCCTAAACGCTGCACCCCCTAATACCCTTTCACTGGGGTTAGGGATTCAACATGAGAAATTCTTAGGGACAGGCATGCATTGCATAACAAGTTGTAATTAACATCATATTCTTTCCCTTAACTTGCTTAAGTCTGACCTTTCTCTAAGGCTGCCCCCAACTCCTACTCCCAAACCATCTTCATGATTTGCTAATTCCCATTCTTACAGAGATGAGGCTAGCTGGTCCCCATCCTCCAAATCTGTCCCCATACCTTGTTCTCTAGTCATATTTACTGAAGTCTTGGCTATCTGGATTCTCTTTGTCTTAGTCATCTCAGGTTGCTATAACAAAATGCCACAGACTGCATAGTTTAAACAACAGAAATGTATTTTTTTATAGCTCTGGAAGCTGGACATCTGAGGTCAGGTGTGGGCATGTTTGGTTTCTCCTGAGGCCTCTCACCTTGGCTTGCAGAGGGCTTCTCTCCTACTGGTGCACCTATAGTCATTTCTTTTTTTTTTTTTTTTTAAAGATTTTATTTATTTATTTGTCATAGAGAGAGAAGCGAGAGTGAGCACAGGCAGACAGAGTGGCAGGCAGAGGCAGAGGGAGAAGCAGGCTCGCTGCCAAGCAAGGAGCCCGATGTGGGACTCGATCCCAGGACGCTGGGATCATGACCTGAGCCGAAGGCAGCTGCTTAACCAACTGAGCCACCCAGGCGTCCCTCCTATAGTCATTTCTTGATCACATGCCCCTGGCGTCTCTTCATCTTCTAAGTACACCAGTCCTAACAGATTAGAACCCTACCCTGCTAACCGTACTTAATTCTGTGTACCTCCTTAAAGGCCTTTATCTTCAATTGCAGGCATATTTTGGGTTGCAACTTGATCCTTTGAGTTTGGGAGGACACAGTTACATCCATAAACTTCTCTAAGCTGCCTCATGGAACTTGTTCTGTCTTTAATCTATATTGCTCGTTGCATTTTGAATTAATCTTCCCCTCAACAGCTCCCTACTGCTGTCTGCCAAATGTGTGGAAGGTACTAATCCTATGTATTCCTCTCCCTCCCCTTATGCCTCTGATCAGTACTTGTCTATTTATTTTCTTTATACTTGACTGGACTGTGAGCTCCTAAAAAGCTGAGAGTGTATATCATTTTCAAATATAAAACTCTAGAACAGTGACTGTATGTAAATGTATTATGCAGCCCATGAAAACTTTTTTAATTAATTAATTAAGATAATGGTTTTATTTCCTATAAAGTTTTTTCTTTTTTGTTTGAAGGGTTGGGAATTGCCCTGCGTGTCTTTCTCCTAGATTAGCAATTTAGATTGTGCCTTCTTAAGATCCCTTCTGCTTTGAAAAGCATGAAGGAAGAAGTTAAAGCACAATATGCACTTAGAATACTTGTGGAATTGAAGCGAGAGGTCTCTAAAAGAGAAGTTTAGAAAACTTACTACATCAAAGAGAACTGCAATAAATGAAGGATGTTGGGCTGAGTCAGAGCTGAGGGGATAATGTGTTTCTGCTGTGGCGTGACTACCAAATGTTCCTGATGGCAGGTGCGTCGTAGCACTGAGGCCTGGATACATAGCTGACACTTGGGTGATGGGTAAGTGATGCAGTTGTCAGGAGTGGAAAATGAACAAGGACTGTAGGAAATAAACAAAGGTGGAAGGATTCCATTGTTTGATTTCTTCAGTTTCTTGCTATCTCTGGGACATTTTCCTACATGACTTGCTTACCTCAGCCTTTTCTGGTTTTGAACATATCCTTTGCTTCCAAAGATTGTAAATCAGGCCTGCTGGTCCATTCTGTGTAACTTCAAATTTAACAACATAAAAATTTTGATTCCCCAGGCTTCTAAAAGGAAGAAGAAATTGAAATTATGAAGAATTTTCTTACTGTGCTTTCATGTCACAATGATTTAAAGGAAAAATTCTTAATTAAGATAATGTTACTCATTCGTTTAACAGCCCAATCGTTGTCTCATTTCATTCAGATGAAGAGCCAGAGTCCTAAGGATGGCTTGCAAAGACCACCTTGCGCTGAGTTCCCTTACTTCCCTGAACTCAGGTTGGGTGCCCTTCCCCCTTGCTCTCTAGTGCATAAACCTTTCTTTCTCTCCAAAGCACTTGTTGCTTTCAGGATACTTTATCTAATGTGTTAATTCATTTTGTGTGTTGTCCCACCTTTTCCATGGGAAACACAAAATCCATAGAACACAAATTCATGACAGAGATGTATCTATTTTGTTAAATGCTGTATCCTTGGTGCCCATGAGAGTGTGTGGCCCAAAGCAGATCCATTATTCAGTAACTACTGTTGAATGAATAAATATGATGCAGATTAAAGAGGGAATTTGTTTTGGAAACAAATGAGATTATAAATTGATCACTGAATATTGGTACAGGAAAATAAAATCAGCAACATTTTGTCAAAGCATTGGCTTTATACTTTTGTATAATGTTGAAGAAAGTTGATTTTGTTTATTTTGTTTTTCTTAGGCTACTCTTCATTTTAATAGGATAGTCTTTGGTGTAAACAATCCATGATCATATTTATTCACTGAATTTGCATTGGTAATGGCCTCTGTATCTTCTAAAATAATACCTTCATCTTTTATTAAAACTTGCAGGATGTGAACAGGAGGGTAAGGATAGAGAAAATACAAGGGGGAGAGGAGAAAGATCAAACACTTTTTGTTATTCTGTATTTTCAGTCATACCAATACTTTTTTCTGCCTTTGAAGAGGTACCTTCCTAGTTCCTGGCTGAGGAAGGTGGGCTGAACTCTTCTCTCTTTAGTGTCTGTGTGTGAGATACCAGGGGAAGAAGGAGAGAGGGGTTCATGATCTGTAGTCTTCCCTTTCCTTTCTGCATTACAATTGCTCATTTTTCTTTAGGAAAATAAAGCTTTTATTTTATTTAGAAGATTTTCAGATAGGCTTTTCACAAGTTACGGTAATCTTTTTCTACGTGCAACATACATTTTCATGGAAGCTGATTTTTGAAAGCACAGCAGGAAGGAAAAGACATGATGGTTTCCCTGCAGGGTTGCCTCTTGTTACTATAACAAGAGGATGAAGCACCAGAAACACAGCAAGGGGCAGGGCACACTTGGCAGAGACAACAGCTCAAAGACAAAAGACACAACACATCAATTATGTATTAGCGAAAGGTGTTCAGTTAATGATCACAGCAGACGCTGCTTTGTTTACACACACAAAAAAATTAGTCTCCCCACTATTTATGTTCAACCTTGAAAACACAGTCTCATTAGTCAGAAAGAATCTGCTCTTATAATTCTTCAAATTAGAAATTCCTTAGGGATTGTGGTCCATTGCAGCTATCTGATAAAGACTGCCCAAGAGGGATGATCCTGACTTTGGGAAACCTCATTGCACATCCTGTGCTACTTTGTTTAAGCAGGATTTTACTCTGAAAATCCTTCCCCTTGTTTCTGGGACATCACTGAGACACAGAAATATCTCAGACAATCCTTTCTTTGTTATGAAGCTGATAGGGAGTCAGACATGAGTGAAAAAAACCATTTGATCAAGTTGGCAACTGCTTTAATCCACAGACGTATAATAATGGTGGTAACTGGTAGCTTTATTGAGTTTACAAAGCCCTTCTCATACACCTTGTCTTGGTCAGTCTTCTAAAGAGTACTGTGAATTAGATAAGAGAAATGTGTATCATTTTTGATACTGCTTGCTACCAGTTTTACCTTAGTTGCAGCAAAATGAGATTTTGCCCACAATGAGATATCACCTCACACCAGTCAGAATGGCTAAAATTAACAAGTCAGGAAATGACAGATGCTGGCAAGGATGCGGAGAAAGGGGAACCCTCCTACACTGTTGGTGGGAATGCAAGCTGGTGCAACCACTCTGAAAAACAGCATGGAGGTTCCTCAAAAAGTTGAAAATAGAACTTCCCTATGACCCAGCAATAGCACTACTGGGTATCTACCCCAAAGATACAAACGTAGTGATCCAAAGGGGCACGTGCACCCGAATGTTTATAGCAGCAATGTCTACAATAGCCAAACTATGGAAAGAACCTAGATGTCCATCAATAGAGGAACGGATAAAGAAGATGTGGTATATATACACAATGGAATATTATGCAGCCATCAAAAGAAATGAAATCTTGCCATTTGTGACGACGTGGATGGAACTAGAGGGTATCATGCTTAGTGAAATAAGTCAATCGGAGAAAGACAACTATCATATGATCTCCCTGATATGAGGAGAGGAGATGCGACGTGGGGGGTTAGGGGGGTAGGAGAAGAATAAATGAAACAAGATGGGATCGGGAGGGACACAAACCATAAGTGACTCTTAATCTCACAAAACAAACTGAGGGTTGCTGGGGGGTGGGGGGTCGGGAGAGGGGGGTGTGGTTATGGACATTGGGGAGGGTATGTGCTATGGTGAGTGCTGTGAAGTGTGTAAACCTGGTGATTCACAGACCTGTACCCTTGGGGATATAAATACATTATATGTTTATAAAAAAATAAAAAATTAAAAAAATGAGATTTTGCTAGGCTGCCTGTTCTGAATGTTTATCCTATATGGTACCTATTAGTTACTGTGGCTCATGGCAAAACTTGAGATTGCATTTTATGTGGAGGATTCGTGAGGTATTGGATCTGCTGAGAGGACAGCGTGTGTGAAGCATTAACAACAGGAAAGCTCACCTGAGCCTTTTTGCCAGGGTTTTTTATCGGGAGTCATTCAGGCAGGCATTGCGTGTGACTTACATGTAGCTACATTGCTCGCTGGATTCCATACCACCAAAGAGAAAAAGCAGAGATTTACTGTAAATCACATTGGTAGCATAAACTATCTGGTGAACTGGTATACTCTAGCCCAAGGCTCTAGGCAAAATACTCTTCAGCAGGCAAAATCTTACACAGGCTCAGATCTCAGCCGTCATGAGTCAGCTCAGGGTAGTCCTGAACAAAGGCTAGGTTAGCCCTTTCCTGCACACTATGTTACTTCAATGCAGAAATACTAAAACCATTAAGTGAAGAAATGTTCTTTGAGCCTGGCTTCCTCTCAGCCCTTATAAAATCATTCAGATACTCTGTATATATTGATCATTTGTCTTTTATATATTTAATGTAATGCAATTTAACATTTTTCTAATATTTTCTTTGAAGATGAACTGAATTTGTTTTATTATTCTAAAAATTTACTTTTTCGTAGTAAAATTTATTGATCTATCCTTACACTAACTGGATTGGTTCACCCTTTATCTGGCTCTTTTAGCCTCAAAGACCCAAAACTCAGAACTTTTTCTTCATCTTTCCTTGCCTTTCTTCAGCAGCTTCATCAGCCTGCTTGTTTATCTGAAAATGAGTACCCATGCTATTTTTTATTTTTCCTAATTGTAGTTTTACTCTTTATCTGTCTGCCTTTTAAAAGTGCATCTACATTGTTATCAAGTGGTAGCATGTATATGATTTTAAAAACAAAAGTTTTAACCAAACACTATTATGATTTTTACCTTAATATTTCTAAATAATGTGCTTTTTACTAATTCTTGAATTTCCAGTTTTGGACAATATTGATTTACTAATAGGAATATGGAAGATGGACATTTATTTCTCTAATATCAAAGAAAAACTTACTTTCTTATATTTCTAGAAGAATTGTATCTGGGGGATGTTTAAATTTTATGCCTTTATAATGTAGAATTGAGAAATATGGCATATTATGATTTTCTTTTTTTTTTTTTTTAAGATTTTATTTATTTATTTGACAGACAGAGATCACAAGTAGGCAGAGAGGCAGGCAGAGAGAAAGGAGGAAGCAGGTTCCCTGCTGAGCAGAGAGCCCGATGTGGGACTCGATTCCAGGACCCCAGGATCATGACCTGAGCTGAAGGCAGAGGCTTTAACCCACTGAGCCACCCCGGTGCCCCACATATTATGATTTTTATTTCTCATAGTTTTGGGACTTACCTGGAGTGAATAATTGCCTTTAATTATTTGCTTAGGATTTTTTTCCCCTTAAGCTATTTATTTATTTATTTACTTGAGAGAGAGAGAGAGAGAGAGAGCATATGAACATGAGTCGGGGATGGGAGGCAGAGGAGAAGAGAGAGGGAAAGAATCTCAAACAGACTGCACACTGAATGTGGAACCCAAGGTAGGGCTCAATCTCATGACCTTGAGATTATGACTTGAGCTGAAAATAAGAGTTGGATGGATGCTTTACCGACTAAGCAACCCATATGCCCCAATTTGCTTAGTTTTTTTTAATGTAACTCTCACCAGAATCAAAATTTATCAAAGAATCAAAAATACCCTTTAATTTTGACCAGAACCGTGAAGTCATCTATCAGTTCACTTTTCTTGAAGCCCTCATTCATCTCGCACTCTGGGCTGGTCAAGCTACCAAACTGGGACTTCTTCTCATAAGCAAGCTTAGAATTTTTGACTCTTTTTCTTTGATGGCTTTTATATTGCCTGGATTTCATATGTTTTGACACCAGCTGGTGTCAGTGCAATTCTGATAATGATTCAGAGTTAATGCGGACTCTACAAGTTAAAGGACATGGTCCTCATCTGCCCTCACTTCCGACACCAGCTACACTTGGGGATTCCCAAAGCCACCCACAACTCTGACTACAAATTCAGGGGTTCCCAGGATTTGGGGGACTTGGGGAAACAACAGAACTGAATATGATATAGCTATACTGAAAATACAATGATAAGTTGTAACTCTAGATGTGAAGAGTGAAATCCGCAGATTCCCTATTCAACTCCCAAAACGCTAATACCTAAAGATACATCTTCCAAGCTGGAAAATAAAATATTTATTTCTAAAAATTGTGGCCCAAAATGAAATGCAAATTTTTTTTAAAGATTTTATTTGTTTATTTGACAGAGAGAGATCACAAGTAGACAGAGAGGCAGGCAAAGAGAGAGAGAGAGAGAGAGAGAGGGAAGCAGGCTCCCTGCTGAGCAGAGAGCCCGATGCAGGACTCGATCTCAGGACCCTGAGATCATGACCTGAGCTGAAGGCAGTGGCTTAACCCACTGAGCCACCCAGGCGCCCCTGAAATGCAAATTTAAAAGTAGTGTGATTATGTTCAATAACTTGCTAGAATGACTCCCAGATCTCAGAAAATTACTCTTCTTAGAATTATGTTTTAATTATAGAGGATACTATCGCATAGGTCTAGGAGGATACCAAACCCAGATCTTCTCTGCCTTCTTCCCATGGAGTCACCTCCAAGCATGTCACCAACCAGACAGCTCTTGTGAGCCTTGGTGCACAAAGTTTTTATTGGGATTTCATTATGTAGGTGTGATTAGTGTAATCATAGGCCACATGATTGAACTTCCCTGGAGTCTGGTCTGGCTCAAATTCTGAACCCTCTGATCACATGGTTGGTCTTCCTCTTGACCAGTCTCAGCACTGATCACCTCATTAACCTATACTGAGGTGTGATCTAAGGGACTCAGGATTAACGAAGACCTTCCTATATTTGTAAATTCTAAGGACTTAGTCTCTCTCCAGGAACCAGAAATAAAGGACAGATTTCTTATTATCCAACATCATTTCATCCTGTCTTTTGGTTTGTTACATTATTTTGGTGGAACATATCTTTGAGAAGCTTTCCGTGGTTCATAGTAAAGTGCAGTTTTTCTGAGATACTACCTAAAAATGTATCTTTCTGTCACACTTCATGCACAGTATATGGGAGTATAGGCGTTAGTGTTGGAAAGAGTAGTCTGCCAAGATTTGCAAGGCATTGGTTCACTGTCTTCTAGCTTCCAATATTACAGTTGAGTAATTTGATGCTTTTCACAAAACTGATTATCTAAATGAGCCTTTCTCCCCTGCCACCTTATGTCTTTCTAAAAAATACTTATAATTTTTCATTAGGTCCTGAAGTGGTTCTGTTTTGGTACAGGTCATATCTTTACTTTTCACTCATGCCACTCATCTGAAGCAGCCCTGCTATGGCTCTACTCGATACTGTCTCTACTGTGGGACCTAGGCTGACAGGTCTGCCAGAATGTATGGCAAATCAAGAAATAGTTTTTGTTTTGTTTTGTTTTGTTTTAAAGAAATAGCTTTAACTACTTCTGCTAGGAAGTGCTACCTCTGGTCACATGTAATTGAACATAGAAAATCAAGTAGTATTGCCATCATTAGTACAGGGAAGGACATATAGTAGGTAAGATACAGTTTTCCATACCAAGTCCTGCCACGATCACACTACTTTTAAATTTTAATTGCATTTTGGGTTATATTTTTTTAGAAATAAAAATTTTGCTTTCCAGCCTGGAATCTTGGGGATTGCACTCTTCACAATCTAGAGTTACAACTAATTATCACATTTTCAGTATAACTGTATCATATTCAGTTATGTCTGATTTCCGTAAGTCCAGAAACATTCTGGACTTGATTTTGATCCATTAAATTTCCAAGTGTCTGTCAGGATAGACCACAAGGAGGCCTGTGTTGGGTAGAATTGGGGAGAAGAGCTTATGATGCACATATATGCATTTTCAGAAAATTCTCCTGTTTTGAGACAGAGCCCACACCCTTCCTTTCAGAGGTCCTGAAGTTCTGGGTGGCTTACTCATCTGTAAGTAATTGTGTGTGTGTGTGAGTGTTTGTGCGCGCACGTGTGTGTGTGTGTGTATGTGTGTGTATTCTAACAAGATGGTTTTCTCTAGCTATTCTTCCTGTTTCCAAAACTTCTTCGATATTTTTAATCTGTCATTTTTGTCATTTTATTTCCTGTATTTTAGTCCATGTGGCTTTATGTATTTCGAATATTATTTCAGTAGGGATTTAGAAAGAAAAACAACCATATGTTTGATTCCTCACATTTAATTAAAAGCCTCACGTTAATCACCACACATTTATTTATCATCATGCTTTTTTTTCAATCACATAGCATCTACACTTATACCTTAAGTTGTTTGTTGCTTTTATGTATTTTATATATCTCAGCAAAGTATTAAGACACTATCCTATCAGATTATTTAATATATTATTGGTTTTACTCATTGCCTAAAATTCAGTCTTATATCTTTGCTCAGATATCTAGAATATTCACCCTTATATTGAATTCCTACAATATTGAGTTAGGTTGGAAAATAAGATAGTATGATTTTTGTTTTTATGTACCTCTGAGTCTTTACCATGTTTTTTTCCAGATGCCCTCGGGATAACACTTTCTGTTAAAATTATTTCCTTGGGTAATAGAAAAAAATAAAACCGTGTTATAAAATCTTTCATTTCCTTCCTGGGTACAATATATAATTTTTATGTCATGTTCTAAGGGTAATAAATTGCAGTGTTTAGAATTAAAATTGTTAGTGAAAGCAGAACTATATGGTTAAAGGATTTTATGGGACAAGGCACTTAAATACATGACGTTTAAGTTTTGGTTCCTTTACTGCTGTCATACTGAGTAACTGAACGCATAGTAACAAAAAAATTTCATTGAGCTTGCACATAGTAACCTTAGTAGCCTTTCTTACATTGTCACAGAGTACACTTCGGTTGTGGTTGTAGTTTGGGAATACAGTGCTACTTCAGCATGCCCAGATCTCAATGACTCCTCCTTGACTTTTACTTGAGGCACAGGGGACATATGTAAATGAAATTTTTCTAGGAGAATCTGTCTGGGATGTTCTAGAATTCATGATAACTAGATGAAACAGAAATAAATTCACAATTTTCTCCCTTTCTTGAAGGAACACGTTGAAGCATTAGACATATTTGAGATCACTGTCATGGGTTGGTGGTCTAGATAAAATGTGTACTTTTTTTTACATATAGTAATTTTCACTATGGCTAAAATTCTGTTTTTAAAACAAGTATTCTGTAAATAATATTATCTGTTAGAATGTTCTGAGTGATCTATCATCCTATGGAGTATATACTGAGTTGGCATATTTTGAATACATACGAAATGTTTGAATATTTGTCTTTAGGCATGATATGCAAAGTACATCCTTTCATACCCCTTAATGTCTTGTGAAATTCCACAGTTCTCATTTCTTCTTTAATTAGTAACAATTAGGTCATTTTTAAAGTTCAGTCTTAAACTGAACTTAAATTTGTCTTCTTTCTCCCCCCAATCAAAGGCTTGAGTTGCCTGGAGTAAAGAGGAAAGGAACAGGTAACCATGATAAACACATCTCTAATATTTTAGCTATCTTACCAGATTTGGAGTCACACAAACACAAGAAAAAGTATTTTTTTCATAAGCAAGTTTTAATGGTCATGGGGAAGTGTCAGCCTGTCTGAGTTCATCTTCAGCTAGTGGTCCTGACTCTACCAGTGCAATTGTCTTGGTATGGAATGTGTGCACAGTTCTTTGGGAGGATGTTGAGTTTCATCCAGTTCTCTTCCATTACTGTAGAACCCTCAGAGAGGATTGGTTGATTCTCTTTCAGTCTCACCCATGGTGCATGTCTTCAAGTCATTCTTGTGTAAATAAATGGTCTACTTAATCTACATGATGACCCTGGGTGTTTGCTAATGCTTGTCACCTCTTCTAAGGTTTGTGCCCCTTTAGAAGAAATACCAAGTTCCTTTTCCAAGGGTTTTGAGGGATGCCTTCCACAAACTAGGATTGAGATGAGGAGGAGGATTTTACTTTTTCACAAAATATTATAAGTTGTTTTTTGGTAACTCCTTTGATCCAGGCTTGACCCCCAAGTTGTAAGGCTCAGAAATCCATAGACTAGAAATGGATATTGAGCTCAGTGTTTACATACTGCCTCAAATTGCAGGAGTTCTATGTCAGGTACTCCTAAGAATGACCTCCAGTGATCAGTCTCATTCTAACTATGGCACAAGGATAGAATTCAGGATTCTACAGCTCATGAATTAGCCAGGGAATGAAATGATCATCTTCCTTTCTTCTCAGTACCTCAAATCTCTGTGAGTGGTTCAGCTAGATCTACGTCCTGGGAGACTTGACTCGAGGCTAGGGAAAAATGCTTCCTCACTTTACCTGGAGGGGCATTTTTTTCTCAACACCAATGCTTACTTCCTGTGTAGTGGAAAGCTTTTATATTTGTATTGAAAAATTCTCTTTCCCCCTCCTCTTTTTTTCCTTCCCTTACGTTTACCAGGGAGTAGGGTGTGGAGTGGTCAGGGCTGTTGTAAGAGAGGAACATGTGGATGATGAGAGTAGATCTGATTTTATTGATCCTTATGCCCTCAGGCACTGTGGCTGTCCCAGTTATATTTGGCAGGTCTTAAATGTGCAATAATCCACACTTGTACTTTCAGTCTTTGAGCTCTAGTTAAAAGCATCCTATAATTTTATTATAGTTAAGTAAATGATAGTGTTTTTAGAGACAGTGTTTAAATCAGAGGTCAGTAGGCATGGCCCACAGACTGAATCTGCTTCCCATGTTTTTTGTGTAAAAAGTTTTATTGGGGCATAGCCATACTCATTTGGTTATTGTTTGTAGCTGATTTTGTGCTTTAGCAACAAAGTTGATTAGTTGTGATAGTGACTGTAGGGCCCTCCTAGCCCGATTGATTTTTATCTGAACCTATACAGACAGAGTTTACTGATCCCTGATCTAAATCACATCTCTGTGTGTATTCTTCTGTTTGTCACGATTAAAATTTTCATAATACAACCCAGCATAAAATTAGAGTATATTTACCAAGGGGAGGTACATTTGTGTCTTGGGTTTTTGCGTTGTGTTACTAATTTCTGCAGAAGCCGGTGCACACTATAGAAAGGACTAGGGAAAGAAAGGGACAATATAAGATCAGTGATTGGGCACTGTCTCTATACAGGCAATCCTGGGGATGGGATAATAAGAATAAATTCACTTTAGAGAAATCACAGCCATTTGATATGGTGATGTTTGAGTATTCAGCTTAATTCCTGATTGAGTTTTGACACTTCTATCCATATAGAAATTGGATAGATACTTAGAAAGTCTAAAAGTACCTGAAAATCCATTTGAAGAACACATATTACCCTTAAGGAGCTCTACAGTCATCTCAGATGGCACACCTAACAGCAGTATAGTAGATGTATGTTTATTTTAAAAAGCACGAAGATGATCTTCAAAAAATACTATTCTTCTAATGACCACCAGTCATTATGCTGGTGATGACCAATCCCAAGTATGAAACCTGTATTCAAAAGATTTAAAATGAAATATTCACTCTCCTACACCAGGGAAACAGACCAAATGCAATGGATTGGCAAGACAGTATTATGAAGTTTTAGAACAACCTTGGCCATAGGAGATACATTAAGAGTTAAAAGTATAATTAAATAGTAAAATATTCAGTACTTTGTTTTTATAGTGAGTTTAGTGGAAAGATGTGAAACACACCATAGAGAACCATGTGTTCTCTTCTTGAGTCTGAGATTGGAATTCTCTCCTGAAATCAAAGAGCATGGATCTAAGAGTAAAGGGGTCATTACTGAAATTCTGACTGGTTCTATAATTAGATCTGGAATCTGGCATGCAAGTGGTGACCACTGGCTCAAAACATTGTGCTGCCATACTCATTCCATTATCTTCAGTTCTTGGTTGTATGGTGTCTGAGATCCTACCTCTAGGTTACAACTTGTTTTTCAGTCTGACTCTCTAGATTTCCCCTCCTTTAGAATTTTTATTATGTTGTGATCTCAAGACTCAGTGGCCTGATATCCCAAATATCAAATTATTCTCTATGTCCTCAATACCTAATAATTTCTCAGTGAATGAGAGATGACCTTAGGGTTCATTTATAGCTTGTAGATAGCTGTGGTCCAGGTTTCTTGCTCCTAGCCACTATAGAAATTGCTTTACTGGCCATCATCTTTGTCATGCAAACCATTTTCTGCAGTGTGCATGAGGCTGCTGTGTGTTGAGTGATGTACCTAGAAACCTCCTCCTAAGGACCTACCAACCAGGCCTATCCTATCTTAGTGTTTTTCCCTTTTCTGCTGTCTTGTGTTTCCATGGGAACCATCTTGCCCTGTGGCATTTGTCTAAAATGCAGCATGTTATTCCTGACATAGGATCCAGTATTTTATAAGATGGACCTAAAAATGCATTCTGTATTCCAGTGTGTAGTAAAATAAAATAGCTGGGTTTCTGCAGTCTTGTGTGCAGGTCCTGGCTGTGCAACCTGCTGCACGTTAACATCGTTTCTGTGAACCTTCCTTTCATCATCTGTAAGATAACAGATAGAAAATTCATATTATTTTTGGAGTTAGAATGGGAAAGTCAAAGAACATAATGTAGATAATAATGTAGATAAAGCATTTATTTCATTGTTTGTCCCATAATGCATACTCAGTGATGATTAACTCCCTCTCTTCTAAGAGCAATCTATTTTTGATAGGGATAATTTTATTGTAGAGACAGTTTGTGTTTTTGGAGTTGGGAAATAAGAAACAAACTTAAGGAGTTGAGTTATGTAGGCAGAAGCTTTTAGAGAAGGTGGAAAGTTTTTTTAAGACTTGAAAAGTGAAAAAAAATAACGTACATTGAACATCAGTTAAGACTCTTCTCTTGAATTTAATGATACTCTCAGGAGCAAAGCCATAGGTTAACGAAGGCCACTGTCACTGGTGGGGGTGGGGTGGTTCTGGCTAACCTGAAAAGGTTCAGAGGATTTATTTGGGCTCTTCACTGTATTTAAGAGATGGCAGCATAGTTAAAGTAGCTAAGGAATCAGTCAGAGTTTCATCATTTCAAGAGAGCTGAAGAGCCAGACCAGGCTGATGGTGTTGGTTCATCAGAGAAGAGTATACTAACCCCACAACTTAGAATTCAGGGTATTTTCTAACAGAAAAGGGATCTTCTAAAAATACTGGATAATTAAAACATGGCAAATGATCACTTGAGGAGTTGTTTGCAGTGGGACGTCATATAAAAAGCTAGGATGGGGTTGCAAATAAAAGATATTTGTACTGGGGCGCCTGGGTGGCTCAGTGGGTTAAGCCTCTGCCTCCGGCTCAGGTCATGATCCCAGGGTCCTGGGATCCAGCCCCGCATCAGGCTCTCTGCTCAGCGGGGAGCCTGCTTCCTCCTCCCTCTCTCTGCCTTCCTCTCTGCCTATTTGTGATCTCTGTCTGTCAAATAAATAAATAAAATATTAAAAAAAAGATATTTGTACTGAGCCTGTAGACTTAGGAAATTCTAGGTTATTTCAAACCAGTCATCAGGTCATTGATGAGTTCACAATTATGATAAAATAAATGTTTTCCATGAAACTACATTACACCATGTTGGCATTGTGGAGAGAGAACTTATTCTTGTCTTTATACTCTGGTACTCAGAGTTTAGAACATAAGAATGAGTAAGACCAGAAGGAAGGGGGAGATGGGAGAGGGATGAGGGAGGGTAACATTATCCACTTTATACATAGAAAGGAGAATGTGGTTTTAGATGTGTACTAACGATGGGCTTCCTAATGCTTTATCTCTTTTCTAAACATATTGAAACAATATGACAGGATGATTTCAGTTCTGTTTTTTTAGGGCAGGGTACTTGTCCCAGCAGTGTAGAGAGAGAGGCACAGGAAGCCCCTCTCAGTGGAGAAGCAGAGATGGCACAGGGTTCTTAGTTGTTTTCAAGGTATATTCAGTTCCCTCTTCCAAACTTGGGTAGAATCTCAGAATAGGGCAGAGAGAGAGAGAGAGATTGAGAGAGGAGCCAGTAGCATTATTTTAGAAGAAATCTTACAAAAAGTATGATTTCAGGGTAAGAGTGGCCACCTCTAACATGACACTCATTGTATTTGGAGATCATTGCTAGGAGACCAATTGGAACCATATTTTATAAACACTTGAATATCAAAAGGGGCATCTGAACATCATAGCTATTATAGGTTTTCCTTTAATATAGGAGCTCAGTCCAGCTTTAACAATATTTACAAATAGGTGTTGTCCAGACAGAATGTTCTTGGGTCATGTAGTCTGTGATAATTTTGAAAGTGAAGGTCTGGGTAAATTTAGCTACATAAGGAAATGAATAAAATGGGAAAAGCTGGCCACCAAATCTAGGTTCAGATCTGTCACTCCAACATATCAGTAGGCATATTGGAGGCAGAAGTCATGGGTTAAACTTCTTCTTTGAGTCTCTTCAACCCCTTGTGATATCACTTGGTTTTCCAGGAAATGCCTGGTGATTGGCATACTGTATAGATTTTTTTACTTGTACTGAGTACCTGTGACTTTTACATCTCTGTATAAGAGATAATAAGGTTGAGAACATTCTATTTACAAGAATTTCTCCTACAGTGCACATTATATTTATTTGAGAGTGATTTCTTGATAAGCCCATTTAAGATAGACTCTGAATCAATGTGAGACTGCATGTCAAATAATATCAGCATTGTGGAGAAGAAAATGAATCTGTTTTCTAAGTGACAAGAATTTTTGCTTAACTTCTGAGTGGGAGAAGGGTATCATGGGAAGGGGGGATGAGACAGAAAGGTGTGCATTCACAGTGAAGACACCATTGGCCCACTTCCCCTGTACATTCTCATTGCTGGTAAAATTTACTAAAATACATTATACACTTTTCAAGAACTTTGTGGACACCTGTATTTGGAAGGAATGAAACACCTCATTGTGAAAGAGAAACACATGTAAAACTATAGATACCAGAAGTAGAGGGTAATTCTCAGATTGTAGCAGAAAGGAGATGAGGCTTTTTCTACACAGGGTTTCCCAGCACCCAGACCTTCCTTTCAAGGGCTACAGAGACCCCAGCCTCTGTTAGATTTCAGGTGCGTGTATGCAGACCTGTGGCAGCACTTTCCTTCATCCTGATCCTCTCCGCAGGAAGCAAGATGGATTTGGCTTCCCTGCAATTACTGAACTGGAGCCAGGAGCTTACACACAGTTACCGGCCAGAGCACTTGTCTCTGCATTTCTAGAAGATGAACATAGGTGTGACTCAGCAGTGATTTCATAACCATCCTGCTGCCCTTTGGAAAATTTATATGGGTCTGTTCTGTCGATTGCTGCCATACAGACATCAGTGGTGGGCCTTTTGCATGTGGGGGGGGGTGTTCCTCTGTGATCCTGCACGGGAAGGAAGATGAAATGTAATTTCACAGAACCGTCCAAGTTGGGGTTATGGTGTTTTGTTTTGTTTTTTTAAATCGGTTTTTTGATAGGGAATAAAGTTTTTTTTTCTATAAATTTCAAAGAGATGTATTTCCAGTATACTAAGCTGCATGGGTAGCACGGATTTATGTTACACATATACAAACATATATTTAGCAGTGAACTTCCTTTGTTCATCAGTTCTGTACTCAGACATGCTCAGTCTCATCTTCCTTAACCCATTATTTAAACCACTGCCTGTGCTTTCAGTTTTCTAATGTGATTTTTCTTTCAGATTATTGATGGGTTGATTGATTGATTGATTTTAGAGAAAGAGCCTGCAAGTGGAGGAGGGGCAGAGAGAGAGGGAGAAAAATTCTCAATCTGACTCCCTGCTGGGTGTAGAGCCCTACTTGGGGCTGAATCCCAGGACCCTGAGATTATGACCTGAACTGAAATCAAGAGTGGAACACTTAACCAAATGAGCCACACAGGCACCCCACAGACTTTTTTATTTATAGTAACTATGCCTAGTGAGTCTTCAGAATTTCTACTTTTTTTTTGAATTAATAAAAGTTCTATGGGTTTGAAAATCTGGTATAATTTATAAATATGATAAACAAAGTTAAGATGTATTTTTTTTTATTTTAAAGTAGAGCTTTTTTCCTTTAGTTAGCTCCCCACATCCCAATTAGTTTTGTTTTCCTCTGGAAGAGGCTTTTCATGTACATGGCATGCAGTAAATAGGATTGGCACAAAGTAATTATTTGTTGAAGTGACTGGCAAGGTAAAATTCCTTCTCTTACCACTCTTCCTCCTGGTGTATTTTTAAAGTTTTTTTTTAATGGATTTTTTTATAGTCTTCACTTTGATTTGTGACACTCTCTGTATGAACACACAGTCTTGTGAATCTACATCTTTATAGTTTCCCCCAAAAAGAAAATGATTATAATTTAGGTACTACAGATTCTTCTCACCTTAGCTTCCTTAATGTGTCAGTGAGAGATGGGAGTTGATTATTCTGTGCTAGAGTCCACCTCGGTTCTGAGGATCACATCTTCTTATAAATCCACCATTGTAAGTGCCATTCTTGTGTTTAAAGGTACAAAGATGTCAGCCAACTTCATGTGGTCCTCAATCAAATAAATTAAGTCTTATTCCTTATTTGGGAATCTTTATTGTTTTGCAGATACTGGAGGAGGGCAGATTTATGTTTTATGATGTGGCAGTACTTCCTTCAGTATTTCGAAGAGCTTTTCACTATTCCTTGTATAACCTACTTCATCATAAAATGAGACTTCATTATTTCTGTTTTCTCTCAGTATATAATCTACTGCATATCGGTATGTATGCATTTACATGTGTGAAAATAAGTCGGTATCTGTGATAGTGTGTATATATGTGTGTAGGTATATCGATATTAGTCAGTTATGTTCAGTGATTTCATGGCACAAATTACAGATGAGGAAAATTTTGAAAATTCTTCACAATGAGAAAAGCTGATTGATTGATTATTATTTTGCATTTCACTTCATATTTGAATGAGCAGACTTCATTTTCTGCTTCTCTCCTGGCCTTACCCTCCATTTAACATGGTAATCTGTGATAGAATATGGACCACTTTTTACACAACCCAAGGACCCTTGAGGCTTTCTTGGCCCTTGCAGGTGAGGGAAGATGAGGTCTGTAACCACAGTGTTCTAACTGTGCAGGTCTAATACCTTCCTACACCCTCTACCCCAAGGGCAGATGGGTACCATTCTTTGTCTCTGGTTAGCTTCCCCATGAACTCAAGCACCAATTGTCCCTTGATCTCTTTGGCTTACTTATTGAAGGTCAGTGGGCAGCCAGGGAGGAAGCTCTTCTTACCCCACTCAGCATTGCACCCTCATCCCCAGGTTCCCCATCTATGCCTTCTTTCTCTGGGCTGAATAGCCCTCCCTCACTTGTTTTCCCTGCTGCTCAGACTCCCTGGGAAATCAGTCATTCTCAGGAGTTGCAGTGGTAAGCAGCCCCTTCTATCTCCTGAAAACAAGATGATGTCCAAATTTCTTTCTCAGTGGAGAAAGGAAAATGCTGAAGTCTATTTATGGGTGGTAGCTCAGCCTACTTTGGCTTTTGGTGACATTCTGATCCTCTCATAATTTTCTTGGGAAGTTAGTGGGGAATCTTCTCATCTCTTTAGGTATCTTTGCCTGGTTCATTGTAGCAGTAGTTTCAGAATTGGAACTTACCAGCTAGTTGCAGTTAGGGGGCCAGAGTATCAGGATTGAAGTTCTTGGGTGACCTAATGGAAGCTCAGGGCTGGGTCCTTGGTCACTTTTCTTTTTTTTTTTTTTTTTAGACTTTATTTTACAGAAGTATTGGTTTCACAGCTAAAGTGGGTGGAAGGAGATTGCCTGTATATTGTTTACCCCCACACATGCATAGCCACCTCATGATACCCCACTGGAGTGGTACATTTTTTTTAAAGATTTTGTTTATTTATTTGTCTGAGAGGGGGAGAGAGAGAGAGAGAGAGAGTGCACAAGCAGAGGGAGTGGCAAGCAGAGGAGAAGCAGATTCCCCACTGAGCAAGGAGCCAGATGCAGGACTCAATCCCAGGACCCCAGGATCATGACCTGAGCTGAAGGTGGATGCTTAACCAACTGAGCTACCAAAGCTTCCGTGGAGTAGTACGTTTGTTACAATCAGTAAATCTACATTGACACATCATTATCATCCAAAGTCTATCATTTACATTAGGATTCCTTCTTGGTGTTATCTGTTTTATGGCTTTGGACAAATGAATAAGGACATATGTCCATTGTTACAGTATCACAGTAGTCGCACTGCTCTAAAACTCCTCACTGCTCTACCTGTTTATCCCTCCTTCCCTGGGAGCCACAGATCTTTTTACTCTCTCCTCAGCTTTGCCTTTTTCACAGTGTCTTAAAAGCTGGTATTTTACAGTGTATACCATTATCAGATTGACTTCTTCACTTAATAATATGTTTTCCCTGTTACATTTTTTTTTAAGATTTTTATTTATTTATTTATTTATTTACACAGAGAGAGAGATCACAAGTAGTTAGAGAGGCAGATGGAGAGAGAGAGGCAAGCAGGCTCCCTGCTGAGCAGAGAGCCAGATGTGGGTTTGGATCCCAGGACCCTGAGGTCATGACCTGAGCTGAAGGCAGAGGCTTAACCTACTGAGCCACCCAGGCGCCCCTCCCTGGTTACATTTTTATTTCATGTTTCTATTTCTTTGTTAGGAGTTACTGTAAAGCAGTAATACCTAGTGAAGAAAAATAACACTGCTCTGAAAAAAAAAAAAAAAAAAAAAACTGCTCTGTCCCCCACTCTCCATCCTGGAGTATTTTTTCCCCATTTTTATTGAGATATAATTGATATGTAACATTGTGTGAGTTTAAAGTATACAGGATAGTGCTATGCTCTATGTATATATTGTAAAGTGATTACCACAATAAGCTTAATTAACATAAATCAACTTACATAGGTATAAACTTAGTTTTTTCATTCTGATGAGAACTTTTCTTTTTCTACACTTTTTAAATTTTTTTCTGAGGAGCACTTTTAAAATCTAGTCTCTTAGCCCTCATACCTGTCAGAATGGCCAGAAACAACAGGTGTTGGCAGGGATGGTAAGGAAAGGGAACCCTTGTACACTCCTGATGGGGATGCAAACTGGTGCGGCCACTATGCGAAACAGTATGGAGCATCCTCAAAAAATTAAAAAATTAAAAGTAGAACTACCCTGTGATCTAGTAAGCACTCTGCTGTTTACCCAAAGAATACAGAAAGACCGATTTGAAAGTATATATGCATCCTTGTGTTTATAGCAACATTATTTACAGGTGGCAAATTATGGAAGCAGCCCAAGTGTCGATTGATTGATGAATGGATAAAGAAGATGTGGTATATATATACAATGGAAATCTATTCAGCGATTAAAAAGAATGAAATCTTGCAATTTACAACAACATGGATCTAGAAAGTGTAATGCTAAGTGAAATAAACCAGTCAGAGAAAGACAAATGGCATATGATTTCACTCAAATGTGGATTTTAAGAAACAAAAACAAAATGAACAAAGGAAAAAAAAAAGAGACAAACCAAAAAATAGACTTTTTAGTGAACAAACTGATGATTGTTAGAGGGGAGGTGAATGGGGGATGGGTAAAAATAGGTGAAGGAGATTTTAAAAAAGCAATCTACTCCTTTAGCAGCTTTTAAATATATAATACAGTATTGTTAACTGTAATCACCAAGGTGTATATTACATCCCCAGAACTTATTTTTTTAATTGAAAATAGTTGACATACAATATTATATTCTTTTCAAGTATACAAAATAGTGATTCAGCAATTGCATACATTATGAAATGCTAACTGTGGTAAGTGTAGTTACTGTCTGTTGTCATACAGAGTTACTACAGTCTTATTGACCATGTTCCCTATTCTGTATTTTGCATCTTCTTGAGTATTTTTTTTTTAAGATTTTATTTATTTATTTGACAGAGAGAGATCACAAGCAGGCAGAGAGGCAGGCAGAGAGAGAGGAGGAAGCAGGCTCCCTGCTGAGCAGAGAGCCTGATGCGGGGCTGGATCCCAGGACCCTGAGATCATGACCTGAGCCGAAGGCAGCAGCTTAACCCACTGAGCCACCCAGGCGCCCCTCTTCTTGAGTATTTTAAAACTAGAATTTTCTGCCTCTTAACCCCTTCATCTCTTTTACCCATACAACCATTCCTTTCCCTCTGGCAACCACCAGTTTGTTGTCTGCATTTATAAATCTGTTTCTGTTTTTGTTGTTGTTGTTGTTGTTTGTTTTATTTTTTAGATTCCACAGATAAGTGAAGCTATATGGTGTTTGTCTTTGTCTTTATGGCATATTTCACTTAGCATTATACCCTTTATAACAACCCATGTTGTTGTGAATGGTAGGATTTCATTCTCTTACATGGCTAAATAATACTACATCGTGAATGTATATCATATCTCTTTTAATCATTCATCTACGAGTAGACACTTAGGTTGCTTTCATATCTTGCCAATTGTAAATAATGCTGCACTAAACATAGGCATGCATATATTTTTTCAAATTAGTGTTTTGGTTTTCTAAATAAATATCCACAAGTGGAATTTCTGGATATTTATGGTATTTCTATTTTTAATTTTTTTGAAGAAGTCCCACTATTTTCCAGAGTAGCTACACCAAGTTACATTCCCACCAGCTGTGCACAAGTGTATCCTTTTTCCACATCCTTGCCAGATTACACAGAATCTGTAGCTTCCTTAGGTAGTGTGGACATTTTAACTGTATTAATTATTCCAATCCAGGAGCATGGAATATCTTTCCATTTGTGTCTTGTTCAGTTTTTTTCATCAGTGTCTTGTGGTTTTCAGAGTACAGATCCTTGACCTTATTTCTAGGTGTTTTATTTTTTCAATGCAATTATAAATGAGATTGCTTCCTTAATTTTTGTTTCTATACTTTGTTATTGGTATACAGAAATGCAGTAGGTTTTTGTATATTAATTTTTTATTCTTTGTCTTTACTGAATTCACTTTTTAGTTCTACTGGATTTTTGCTGGTGCCTTTAGGGTTTTCCATATGTGGTATTATGTCATTTGCAGATAGTGACAGTTTTACTTCTTTACCAATTTGGATACTTTTATTTTCTTGGGAGATTGCTATGGCTAGGACTTCTAGTACTGTGTTGAATAAAAGCAGTGAGAATACATAATGAAGCTGTGGTTTTAAGGTATGTTTATATAATGCCATAATTATTAATTGGTCATTCAGTTGAAAGGATTAAGGATTTGTCTTTAAATGCCTTTAATTGAGTCAGGTGTTAACAGGTGAGTGGCATCTCCAAGGGTTGGGCTTTTACTCAGGCTTTTCTGTATTATATGTGGCCTTGCTCAATGTAACTGCCTGAGCATTATTGCCATGTGCAAATTATAGTAATAAGACATACCTTGCAGAGATATTATGGTGATTAAAGGAAAAATGTATATAAAATGTCTGAGCATGTCACTCCATACCTGGCATAGAGTAGTTGTTAAAATACATTGCTGCATGAATAAGGAATGACAGTATACATGAATAAATTAATTAACTGAGAGAACAGAGGGATCATTATTAAAATAGGCTGTTCTATTTGTAAACTCAAAATTAAAATAATACATGAGAGTTTTGGGATGATAAGACTGAAATCATAACCTCAGCACTACATATATACTATTATTTAATTTTTTCATATTTTGAAACAGAATAGTTGTACAGGATCATTTGTTTCCTGAAATATATGAAAGTTCATTGCTGACCTGTTGCCCTACCATCTAGAATGCTCTTCCATACCCACAATACTACCATTCAGATCAATTTACACTGATTCATTTCTGTCAGCCAACCTACATACTCCATTCAAATTTCAGTGATTTTTTTTTCAATAAAAATTACATATTGCAAAAAGGATCCCATTTAGAATCAAGTGTTGCATTTAGTTGTAATGCATCTTCGTTTTCTTCAGTCTGGAATATTTTCTCAGCATTTGCTTATCTTTCATAACTGACACTTTTTAAGATTATAAACCGCTTTGTTGTTTGTTCTTCTTTAGGATATTACTTAATTCGTGTGTTTCTGATGTTTCTTCCAGATTTGATTTAGGTTATGTACTTTTGGCAGGAATATCACAGAAGTGATGCTTTTCTAAAACTTCTTATTTTAACCAACCAGATGATACCTAATTTTGATATTTCCTATTACTGAAAATGGTGGTGCTTGATCATTGATTAAGGGGATATTTTCCTAACTTCTCTATTGTGAAGGTTTTCCCTCCTTTTAAAACAAGATAAATTTGGGGCGCCTGGGTGGCTCAGTGGGTTAAGCCGCTGCCTTCGGCTCAGGTCATGATCCCAGGTCCTGGGTTCAAGCCCCACATTGGGCTTTCTGCTCAGCAGGGAGCCTGCTTCCTCCTCTCTCTGCCTGCCTCTCTGCCTACTTGTGATTTCTCTCTGTCAAATAAATAAATAAAATCTTAAAAAAAAAAAAAGATAAATTTTATGGGAATGTATTTTAGAATTGTATAATTGTCTCTTTCCTTTTCAAAATTTAAAATTATGTACTTTTTATGTCAGTATAAACTTGTGGCATTTTAATAAGTGATTTGTAATCCATTGTTTTTTTGTTTTCATTTTTTTTTTAAGTGATACTCGTGTGATTGTTGTCCTGGCCACTAGAAGCTGTTTTAAATTGGTTTTTGTATCCCTCTAATACACTTTTGTATTTCAGCACTTCTTTTTTTCTGGTACAGCAGTGGATTCCAAGTTTCTTTTCTGTTTTTCCTGATTCATTAGTGGAATTAGCCATATCTTCAAGGAACCTTAGGTCTTTTAGAGGAGAATGGATTCAGAAGCCACACTCTAGATGATGGATGGGTTTCCTGTCATTGGGGTGTTGCTACTTTCAGGGTCTCTGAGTAGACAGAGTTGGAGTATGTTTGTATACACTTATCTGTCCATTTATACATCCTTTTATGTGTATTCTCTCTTTTTTAAAGATTTTATTTATTTGAGAGAGAAAATGCAAGCATGTGGAAGAGCCGGGGGATGAGGCAGTGGTATAATCTGACTCCTCACTGAGCAGGAAGCCTGCCCTGGGCCTCAGTCCCAGGACCCTGAGATCATGACCTGAGCCAAAGGCAGATGCTTAACCAGCTGAGCCACACAGGTACCTCATGTATATTCTCTTTTGATCTAGAAACATTGTGTATCATGAGTTTACACTGATGTTTCTGATTCCAGTTCAACACTTCAGGGTATAATTCTAGTTTTTTCTCTATTTCTTCTCTGATAATGAGAATCCTGGCTCTTATTACTATCAATATATACTTAGTCAATCAATTTCTGTATATGTAACTTATCACCCATCTCCATGGCCACTCCTTTCCCGTGTGGATGCCCGCTGAACCCTATTGGACACGTGCCTTTATTCCTAGTGCATTGAGCTGTATTGTCTCATGGGATGCCTTCTCTCCTCCTCTGAGGCGCTGATTCCTTATACCAGATTGCCTGCCCACATAGACACATTGCTTGTCCCATTTAAGCTCTGAATCTCTACAACAGGCTGCCCTCCATACAGGGATTCCTTCCTTAACCTTTCAGACACCCCCTACTGGGCTCACTCTGGAATGGATTCCCTCCTTACTCAGCATTGGTTCTGACTCCATACACAGGGCTGCCCCTTGTGTGGATACCTTCCTAACCCTACTTGGCTGTAAAGCCCTGCAGCAAGATGCACTCCGGTGGAGACTCTGTCTGCATCCTGCTTAAGATCTGACTTCCTTCACTGGGTTTCCCCAATGCCTGGAGACCCTCCTCTCCCTCTTCTAGCTATGTAGTCCCACCCTAATCTCATGTCTGTATACCCCCTCTCCATGCTTGGATAACCTTCCTCACCCTCTTCTAGCTACTTAGCCACTTCTCTCCAGCCCCACCCCATGTCTGTCATCTTGCTTCTCTGAGCTGCCACAGCATCCCCATGCCCTAGTCCAGGTAGACCCTGTTCTCCTTCACCTAATGGTTTGATAAATGATTTATTCAAGCAAGAAAAGGAAGAGGAAGAAGAGGAAGAGTCCTTGCACAGTTTGAAGATAGCTCATTTCTTTGCTTCATTAAAGTACAACTGAAAGTGTAAAGGAAAAATCTTAAATATTTACACTGGAGATGACTAAGTAGTGTCAGAAGTAGAAGTGCACAGATGTCAATGTACATGTATCTCCCTATTTGTGTTCTCAGTATCTAGCATATGGTCTGGCACATGGCAAATATTTATGATTAATGAATGAGAACTTTTAAGAATGGGATGACTTTATGGTTTGAGTTTTAAGCTCCACTTCTAAATTTTGTGGGATTTTAAAAAAACTAACAACTTTCCCCCTCATTTTTATTATTCTAAAAACACATACTAAATAAAGCAGTGTAACTTAAGTCCCAAGATGCTTTGAATTTTTATTTCTTCTTGTTTTTGCCTCATTACTTTTCCTCTTTCTACTAGATCATTCCTACAGATTTGTTAATGAACTATGATATTTAGCCTTCCTTTTATCTACATCTCCATGCCCATTCACCCTTTTCCATCCTTCTGCCACCATTCTATTCTAAACCACTATCCTTTCTCAAATGAAGCCTATCTTTTCTTGGGGAAAGGGTCCGTATTGATTCTTTACTGGTATTTCTCCTTCTACTGTTTTCCCCTCTAGTCTTTTCTCAAAGTAGCTGTAGGAGTCTTATTCCCAACCATCTCCTCATCCTAATTTCACAGCACTTGCTCATGATCACCACCTCAGACAACTGACATCTAAATAATTCCTAAAGCACATTAGACTACTTCCATTTAATATCTTTTCACTGTCTCTCCTCAGCCGTGAGTTTTTTTGGCTACTTGTCTCCAAAATTTTGCATTTTCTTCTACCTTTGATTCCTCACTAAACTGCTTTCATTTTAGAGGCTATTTTGTCTACCCCAAGTTGTTCTGTTTACTTTCTTCACTTTGAATAGTTTGTAATTATTTTGTCTATTTCATTTTTATCACCTTTCAACCTCATAGGTAATAGACTCCATCCTTGTAAGGACCATGATTATCTTATTTTCCATTGTATATACTAAGTAGAAAACGTAGATGCTGAGTAAACATCTGCAGAATATGTGGGTAATAATGCTGGGACAGAGACGGTTTTAAGAATTGCTGCCCTATGGAAATAAATGTATATATTTTTGTACACCTTTCCAAATATGCCTTTAATGCAAATTTTAAAAATCATGTAGTTTAAAAAAAAAGATGCATTATTGTATAACATATTGACTTTTATTTGGGAAATAATGAAGTTTTAACCTAATGAGAAAGCTATACAGACTAAATATTTCCAATTCATTTAAAATATTTTTGCAGGGGTACCTGGGTGGCTCAGTGGGTTAAAGCGTCTGCCTTCAGGTCAGGTCATAATCCCGGGGTCCCAGTATTGAGCCCCGCATCGGGCGCTCTGCTTGCTAGGGAACCTGCTTCTTCCTCTCTCTCTGCCTGCCTGTCTACCTCCTTGTGATCTCTATCTGTCAAATAAATAAATAAAATCTTTTAAAAAAATAAAATATTTTTGCAGGTACAAAACAGTTGACTTACTTAGCTTAGTTAAAGGTTTTTCAAGGTTTCCATTAAGTTACAAATACTTAGAAACCAAGCCTAGAATTCGAGAGAGCCACTAAAATGTTAACATGTCAATTCTCACTCTATGCCAACTGAAATAGATGCTTAAGGTTTTTGAATATTCTCCTCATACATATTGTAATGAAATATAAGAAGGAAACATGTTGAATGTATTTTACCATATCCAGTTATTGTGTCTCTGCCTTTGGAGTGCTTGTGGTCCATAGCAGTTGATAAGGTCCCCAATCATGTCAAAAGTAATTTACTTTATTTTTTTTAAGATTTTATTTATTATTTTTTGACAGAGAGAGATCACAAGTAGACAGAGAGGCAGGCAGAGAGAGAGAGGGAAGCAGGCTCCCTGTCGAGCAGAGAGCCCGATGCAGGACTCGATCCCAGGACCCTGAGATCATGACCTGAGCCGAAGGCAGTGGCTTAACCCACTGAGCCACCCAGGCACCCAAAAGTAATTTACTTTAAAGCAGGGGATTTGCAGACTGTGGCCTGTGGCTTGTTTATGTTCAGCCCTCAAGGTAAGAATTGTTTTCACATTTTGAAAGCATTATAAAAAAGAAAAACAAAGATAGGAGACAGTTATGGAATGTAATCTGCAAACTCTAAAATATTTACTCTGTGGCCCTTTGCAAGGAAAAAAAAATTATGCCATCCTATCTTCAGAAGCAAAATTGAGAAAAAATAAGAGAAAAAAATGGAATAGGTGAATCTAATGTAGATAAGAGCACATTTTGGAATGGAATACTCACAGTTGAAGGTTTGGTCATATTTTTTCTTCCAAATGATCTCTATGGGTAAGATAGCTAGAGCGACTTCAGAAATGCTTTTGATGTTTCAAGATTTGTCTTGGGTTTAACGAATGGTATGTTCCAATTTTCCAGACAGAAGAAAAACTCAAGAATATTACTTGTTATACATTATTATACTGGGCAGGATTTTGTCCAGTACCACACTTTTTACTATGTAGTGGACTTAAAACCTTGTTAAAATATGGTGCCAATTACCCTGATGTTCTTTCTCCTCTTTCTTTTTTTTTTTCACGACAGATTTGGTGAGATATAATTGACATGCAATGCATGGAACATTTAAAGTTATAAGTTTGATAATCTTTTACATGAACATATGCCGTGAAACCATCGCCATAGTCAAGATAATAACCATATTCTTTACCTCCAACCCTGAAAAGTGAAAAATACCCATTGTAAACTTAGAGAAAGTACTAAAAAATTAAAAGAAGTATAGCTAATAAACCAGAAGCAGACATTAAATGAAATACTAACACCCAAGTAATCCAAAAGGCAGAAAGAAAAAGGGAAAAATAAGGAAGAAAGAACAAGTATAAAATTTAGAAGACTAATAGCAAGATGGTATATTTAACCCAACCATATTAATAAATGCTATAAATATAAGTGGTATAAATTCTCCAATTTTAAGGCAGCAGCCTTAAGAGTAAATAAAAGTCTAGATATAACTATATACTTTGAAAAATTTAACATAAATATAAATACCGAGTTGAGTTGAAAGAATGGAGAAAGAGTCACCATGTAAACACTAAACCTGGAATTGCTGTTAATATCATAAAAAGCAGATTTCATGACAAGGGATATTAACAGAGATAGAGACATGTCACAGTGATGAGTCAGTTTATCAAAACCTAAAAATCCTACATATATATTAAATTCTAAAAGTAGCTGTTTCAGAACACATGAAGCATCTATTGACAGAGGTGAAAAGAAACAGACAAATGAACAATTACAATTAGATTTAACATCCTCGTCCTAGAAATTGATAGAAAAGTAGTCTATAAATTATGAGGGAGAAAAGAATATTCGAACAATACTGTCATGAGCCAACATGGCTTAGTTGATATATCTAAAACATTCCACTTAATGGCAGAGCATAAATTCTTTGCAAGCATGCATGAAACATGCACCAAGAGAGACCATACTCTGGGCCACAAAACAAATGTTAACCATTTAAGAGATTGAAATAATAAGTTGTATTTGTATACAAAGGCAATAAACAACTGAAAAATAAAATGAATAAAATAATCACATTGACAATAGCATCCAAAAACATGAACTCTTGGGATGGGTTTAATAAAATGCATACCGTAAAGACAGAAGTACTGAAAACCAGAAGATGTTTTATAATGGTTGATATGTTGGTTGTGTAGGGAGCTGGTGTACTGTATATCCCATAAGCCCAGCAACCTGTGCTTTGTCCTTCTGATTTTACATGGAAAGGTCATGTCAGGCTCTACATAATGTAAGTTGATGGATTTATGTTTCGTTTCTGCCGTGCACTCCTACCTATGCTTCTCCTTTCAGAGTGTAGCCTAATTTACTCAGAAACTCTAGATCTTACCAGGAGAGCCGAGTCAGGTATCAAGCATTTCGTAATTATATCTGATATCTGCCATTTTTCCCTCCTGTCATTCAGCTTCTTGTGAACATATTGTTATGTTCCAGGAACTATGGTTTTTATAGTAAGGATTTAGAAAAAAAAAAAAAAAGATCACAGCATATATGATCACAGTTTTGTAGGAAGGCCTACACAAAACTTCATTTCCGTATAACTTGCCCTAATAGTTTGAGAAGCTCTCCCAATGTCAAATTGTTGTGCACACATTTCGGTGTATTTACTGCTCACTTACTGAGCTCTGAGTGGTTTTTTGACAGACTAATTGCCTGGATTCTTTCTGACCAGTTTCTTTCTCTGACTTTTGATCCCGTGGTAGTTTTTGCACCTGACTGTTCGGTTATATTATTTTAAACCCTTTTCTGGAAACCTTCCCTGAGTTTGGCTGACAGTCTTCAGTCATCCTTTGGTTATCCTCAGATTTCACCCATTTCTTCTAGTTTTGGTTTAAAAGTGATTCTACATAACTCCTCACTTTGGTGTTAAAACTGAAGACAAGGTTATTTTATTTTTTATAAAACATTTTGTGTAGGTATGTCAATACACTGAATAATATATAATAATCTATTTAAAAACATTCATTTTAATTCTAGGAGTTTCTCACAAAATATTTTATGCACTCTGTATTTCATGAAAATGCAGTGTTTCCTCTTCTGAAAACCATGCAGCCTGACTGCTGAACACAATTTAAAAACCATCAGGAGCATTGTAGGCTGGGAGTGGGTGCTTGGTTGTTAAGGCTTTATTGATTTTACAAGTTAAAGAATGACTGAGTTGTTCTTCTTTTTTTTTTTTCCTCCCTCCCAAGGAATCCTATACTCTTTCTGGACACAAACGGTACCAAAGAAAGGCAATAAAATGGAAGTGTCTGGCATAGTTAACACCACAAGGAGCTTTAAGAAGTCTTTGGGGAATTATGTTCCATGGAGGCTTCATAATACAGTGTTTAGACTGGCTGTCTAGACAGTAGGAAATGAAAATCTGGCAGCCTCAGCTCTGTAATACACTTGATGAATATTGAGTTATGGTGTAGTCATGAGCTCCTTAATATGTACAAGGAAAGCTAAGGTGAAGTTAGCTTGTACCACATTGGCTGTGGGGACTCATACTGCCAAAATCAGGATCCACAGCCTCTGGCTTTAAGTAATACCTAGAAGATTGCATTATGCCCGAATTTCCAAATAGCACTGAATAATTTTGTTGAGAAACTCTTACTGTCATGAGGCTTCAGTAATCAAATATGTTTCATTTTTTCTGCCATGAAACATTTGTTTTTTTTTTCATAAGTAGAATTAAGAATAATTAACTCACTTTGGGGGGGTATTTTTCATTTAGGTTGTAACAAATAATGACTTTTTATGTGTTTGTTTTGTGGAGCCCGTAACACCGAAAGTCAGTGGCTCAGCTACTCAGTGTTAGGTATATGTATATCTGAGATACATTCTTACTGGAGGCCAAAGGAATGCTTATAAACTCATGTTTGCTTTTCTTTGGGGGTACTATTTCTATGAAATCATGGCTTTTACTTTTTTATTCAAGGGAATTTGACCTATGTCTATTCTGGGGAGTAAATACTAAAAAATAAAATTCTATCAGTATATAATCACCCTCTTAGCTGGTGGATTCTGAAGGCATAAATATTTTTTTAGTAGTGTGACAGCTATATTTTTGTAATAGAATTTAACTTTATTCACCAAAGTATTGACTTCTCTTTAATTGTCTCTATATCACAGATAATTTGGGTGTCACTTTCTCCTGAAGTGCATTTTTGCCGTAACATTATCATATGAAGTTACTGGATCATTTCGAAAAAATTTTTTAGATTATTGACCACAATAAATGAACCAGAAGTTTTATATAAATAAAACGTTTCAGACTATGAAACCATTTAAAGCCAACCATCACTGAATAGATTATTTGCCAGTTTGGTATCTTAGCCACAGGAACGTGGGATTGCTGACTGAGTTTTTAGATTGCTGTATAAGTAACTTCATTTTCTTTGGGTCACTTAAAAATTTAAGGTCTTCTTAAGGCCTGACATCTGAAATGATTACAGTAGACCAAGCAAGGATAGTCTGATCCATTTCATAAAAATATGCCTTTACCCTGGCACAAAGCTGGTTTAAGGATTAAGATAATGATGATAGTAGGTTTAATAATTTATCTGGGGTGACCATTCATTCTTGGAATATTCCTATCAAATAATTGCCATTTACATATTTCTTGCAGATGGAGAAAATAATATTTTGTGGGGATTCTCACCTTTATCCCCTTCTGATGTGTTTTGATTCTAGCTCACCTGAGGGATAAACGTCACTCTCCTGGCCCTGACTCTTAGAGGGCTGTGAAGGGGAAAGTGCTTGGAATTATCTACCAGTGTCTGTGGTGTGCAATTGAAAAGTTCTCTGTGTAGGTGATATTTGTATCCCTATGTCTGAAATTGAATAGCGCCAAGTTTATTTTACTATGTAAGAGCCTACCATTCATCAGTTGTGGGGTTGCCTTCAAATAGGTGGTGTTACAGTTTACCTGTCCTTTCTTTAAAGCAGAGTAGGTGGCTTAGAACATGCTAATTAAAAGATGTTTAAAGTTGGGTGCCCGGGTGCCTCATTGGTTGAGTGTCGGACTCTTGATTTTGGCTCAGGTCATGATCTAAGGTCATGAAATGGAGCCCCAGTTGGGCTCCATGCTGGATGTGGAGTCTGCTTAGGATTCTCTCTTTCTCTCTGCCCCTCTTCCACCTCTAAAAAAAAGATATGTAAAAGCAAATATTTCATTTTCTAATAAAATGTTACATAAAAATTAAAGCAAGAGGAAAATTCTCCATTTTTTAAAAGATTTATTCATTTATTTATTTTGACAGAGAGAGATCACAAGTAGGCAGAGAGGCAGGCAGAGAGAGAGAGAGAGAGAGAGGAAGAAGCAGACTCCCTGCTGAGCAAAGAGCCTGATGTGGGACTCGATCCCAGGACCCTGAGATCATGACCTGAGCTGAAGACAGAGCCACTGAGCCACCCAGGCACCCCGGAAAATTCTCCATATGAAAGTAAATGTATTGGATTTGATTATTTGCCCAAAAATATCAAGTGCCAGCTATGTCAGGCACAAATAAAACTAAGTAAGTACAGTCTTTGCTCCTAAGAAACTCAAATGATAGTAAGAAAGATACATATGTAACTAACCATGTTACAGTGCAGTTGGTTCTACACTTTTTATATATGAAGTAATACAGTAGGACACACAAATTGTCATTTTTATTTTCCTTAGCTGTGTTTAAATTGTGAGAGGCCGGGTGGTGGCAGGATGGTAGCAGAACAGGAAGAGCCATGAAGGTCTTCATGGAAGGACCCCTGTTAGGGTTTTTATATTTTGAATCTTTGGAGTTAGGTCGTTACTTACGTTTATAACTTTACGTTATAAAATACTTGAGTTCATACAGCCTATTTAGAGAATCCATTACCGACCATGATTAAAATTACAAATTCATTCATTTAAAGTGTTTATGGTGCATGGGGGGTGGGTGCCTGGGTGGCTCAGTTGTTAATAAGCATCTGCCTTCTGCTCTGATCATGGTTCCAGAGTCCTGGGATCAAATACCCTATCAGGCTCCCTGCTTAGCAGGGAGCCTGCTTCTCCCTCTCCAGCTCCCCTATGCTTGTGTTCCCTCTCTTGCTATCATTCTCTGTCATAAATAAATAAAATCTTTTTATAAATAAATAAAGTGTTTATGGGTGGCATTGAGGATTAAGGACTAAACCAGAGACTAGATATGAATTTAAAACAAAGGAAGATTTTGGCTGGAAGATGATAAATATGAATGTGGACAGGTTGATGTGTGGTTTTTTAAGGACATCCCACATGGATGAGTCCAGCAATGGTAGAATGTGTATTATTAGGGCTTAGAAGGTTAATTAGCATGTGGGTGGTATAGTGAAAACCCTAAGCCTGGATAAAAACATCGTGCAAAATCACAGGCCAAGGGCCTCATTCTAGGATCCCAGTGTGAGCATAGAAAACTCGGAAGCTATTGACACCATATATTCAGAAACGTAGAAGAATATGTGAGAAATTCAGGCCAGAGAATTTTGATAGTAGACCAATTACAAAAAGTTTCCAAAATATTCTTTGGATTGGCTAATATGGATGTCTGTGATGACCTAAAAGAGTGACAAGGGAAGGGGAAAGTGGCAGATTGTAGGAGGCTTTCAAATGAATGAAGAGGGATTGAGAGAAACAGAAATAGGGATATGAACAACCATTTCAAGAAACATGGAAGAAACAATAGCACAAGAAAAACAGAGCTAGGTAGAGAAACGTCGCCGGGAATCTCAGCGTGGGAGAAATGTGAATTTTGTGTGTGCTGGGGAAAGACCCAGCAGATAGACAGAAGAGGCAGTGAGAATGTTGTTGTTCTCTCTCAGACTTGCTATGTGCTAAGTGGCATAACCTAGCTGGCTTATTTACTGTAGTTAACAACTTAAAGAGAACACATCAATGTGTTCAGCAATGTATTTGTTAAATCTGTGGAGGCTCCCTCTGTTGGGACTGGTTCTGTCTTTCCCAGAGCCGGATGTCTTTGGGAGAGCTATGAGAGGAAGACATAGGTACCTGCCCTGTGGTCTCTCTTGCTCGTGGAGTTGTCTGCTCTTGTGGTGTATTCACCCGGGAATGCATGTGAGGAGGACAGGGACTGTCCCCCAGCCCAGGGAGGGAGGGCTGTGGTCAGGTGACTAGAGAGAAATGCTACCTTTTCCTTAGCCTCCTCCAGAGAGAACACACACCACTAACTTGGAAAGATGTTTAAAGTAGGTTTTGTTTTTTGTAAGTGAACAGTCACGGCTGCATCCCAGGGCTGTTCAAAAGAGGGGGATTGCCAGTTGGGACCTAACCAACTCATTCCCAGGTGCTTCAGAAAGGGTCAGAGGTGTCAGAATGAGCACTGACAGTGCAGGCCCTGCGAGTGTGTGCCACAGTCCCTCACAAGATCACTCCAGTCTCCTTTAGTCTGTTTTCACTGGTTTCCCTGAAATCCTCTTATCCTTATCTTTGATATCAGAGATCTTCCTCCAAAAACTCAACACATCCCTGTTTCCTGAAGGAATCTGGAACACTTCCTTTTCTAGTATCCTGTAGACCAGGCTTCCTGAAGCATAAACTTGGCTAAGTCTGTGCAAAGAGTGCCATGCAGCACTTCTCCAGTGGTACTGTCTGCCTAACTCAACAGAAAGGGAGAAAGAAAGAAAGAGAAAGAGAGAGGGAAAGAAAGGAAAAAATGGAGGGAGGGAGGGAGGAAAATAAAAGGAAAAAAAGAAAAAAGAAAGAAGAAGGAAGGAAGGAAAAAGCTTGTATGCTGTTGCAAAATTTGAATGACCACGTACTATGGCTCACTTACTACGTTGAGGAAACAAGCTCAGGGGTTTACTGATCATATTTAGTTGACGTGAAAGATCATCTCATATGTAAAAACCCATTTTAAATCCATGGTTAGAGCCTGTGCCTAGGACCTATAAAGATTTGACAAAGGTTCTCCAAAGTGCTTGCTCTCCACAGGCAGCTGTGGAGTCTTCTCCCCCTGGTGAAGACACACATTTCAGGTTTGGGAGGGAAGAGCTACTTGAGAATTCAGAGTGTGGTTGGGGCAGGACTTACTCCTGTGCACAGGTGTGTGGACGAATGTGTGCACGTTCTCTGCTGGAGTGTGTCTGTGGCCACAGGTGCAGGCCCCAGATGTGTAGGCAGGATCCTCCTCTTCTAGCTCTAGACTTCATCTGGGAGATTCAGAATCTTTGCACCTGTCTTTGCACTGATAACCGTATGTTGGCACAGATACATAACTGTGCGATATATAAATGGTGCTCTTCACTTTGACATCCTTAGGCAGTATACGTCTCCAAAAAATGTGTGTCAGCATGCAGGGAAGAAGCAGACAGGTGGCTTGGGCTCCCAGGAATGGGAGGAGCATCCACACCTGAAGGCTCTAGTTCCAGTCCCCAGTTTCTACCAGTATGATCTATCAGTCCTCTGTCAAAATATCTTTGTAATTCCTAGGTATTTTTCTTTTTTTAAAATTTAGTATAATATCATACTACTTGAAAAATAAAAATCCTTTCTCTTTTTATAGCTTTTATTCTAGTCATTGGTGAAACAACATCTCACTGTTGTGCTAAGGACCATTTTGATTCGTTCTGAAGACCTACAATTGCTTTTATTATAAAGTCCCACAATGTAAGCATCAAATGGCCGTGTTTGAACCATCTGAGAAGAGTGATACCTAAAACCCAGTCCTTTCCTATATTTTAGCAGGGAAGAGGGGTTAGTAACCTGCAGATTAAAAAACAAAAACAAAATAACCTGCTTAGTAGACAAAGGCTTAATGCCAAGATTTACTACATGCTCTCTAGACCCCAGCTCAATGTTCTGTGTCATGATAACCCCATGACTATTGCTCTCAGTAGGATAGAGCAGAGATAAATAATCTGGAAACCCAGTAAACGTAGTCTTAAGTATAACAAAGCAGTGTATGCAGTGCCTTTGTTGATACAAAATTTTAATTTAAAATCAGACTGGGAATTGTTCTCTATGTTCCGTTACTAAGAAGGGTGCAGACAGAACTGATCTTACCACTGAGGAGGTTAATTAGGAGGTGTGGCCATGGGGGACGGAGGAAATGTCTTTCTTCCTAAGACCTATGTTAACAGGCTTCTGGGGGCTCTTCCACATGCCTAGAATTGGCTACCAGGACCCAAATTTGAAAATAAGTCTTCCTTAACTCTTGAGAGGTCACAGCACTCAGGAACTGGGTTTAAAGACTTCTGTGTATGTTCTGAAGGAGCAATACATGGGCGCTCCTGTGGCCCCATCACTACCATGAGCGTACTTAGGAGGAGGAGGAGGCTTGATGTGCAGGGAAAAGGACCTGTGCCCTGAGAGGATTATTGCTGAGAGAGTTTTTTTTCTCCAATCAGTAGAAAGGGAGATGGTTCTTTGCTTTCCTTGAAGCCAGTTGGGAAAAATAGAACACTAGGAAAAGTGGTTCTAAACATTTGGGGACTTCTGAAAGAAGGGAAATTTAGGACGTGATTTCTCTTTGAGAATCTGCTTAGATCTGGCCCAGTTCCAAGGGGAAGGAGGACAGAGAATGGAGAGAGATGGCAGAGGGATTGGTTGTGATGCAGGCCTGGTTTCCCCAGACACCAAATATAAAGAAACTGCTCCGGTGAGCCCTAGGGCTAGGATCCCACCCAAGTGGGCTGCTTATGGGAGAAACAACCCAGTATGAATGGGAGCTACAAATGTGTGAGTTGAAGCTGGATCCATATAACCCATGTCAGGACATTTTGTAGGTCTGTGATCTCGTTGTGCGTAGCAGAGAAGCCAACCGTGCTTCCTATGGGGGAGTTTGTGTTTGAGTGCTGGCTGTACAGAGGACATGTCCTAAGAGCAATGACCTCCTGAAAGCAGTGGTCTGAAACCAAGTAAAGAGACTTCGACCCTAATCCTTCCTGTTCTCAACCACCTAGAAAAGCAAGCATCTGAAAAAGGGAGCATGAATGTTATAGAGTTTTTCCTTGGATATGAGATTAGAACTTTTAAACAGATTATACTTTTTTTTTTTGTAACCAAACATAACTAGAAAGCTGGACTCAGAATTCCATGAAAGGGTTGGTAGTATATTTTGGTAGGACCCAAAGCACGATTGAAAGAAGAAAATGGAAACCTATCCACTTTATATTTATGCAAAAGACTGAGACTAGTAAGCCAATCTAGCAGTGATCTGAAGACTTCAGGTTTGGGAACTTTTAATGACTGCAGTAGAAATTGTCCCCTTACTTTAAATAGTGAAGAATCGGCAATGCCTTCTACACTTTCAGAAATAGCTCATTACCTTAATAGAGAAACTGCCAAAAGATTTTCTTCCCTTATTCTGCTTATGTCTGTATACATGAAGTACTCTGCATGGAAATACATGACCTGATTCCAGTTGGAATCTATGAATTCCTTAGTTTGGCAGGCAGGTATAAGTAAAGATATGTTATGAGACACTATATGGAATCATTGGTACCCTGTAATTCTTTGTGAACTTGGGTATATCTCCCAAAAATCCTTTATACTTGGATCAGAAGCCTGTGTATCTTCTTAGGGAACTCTCATGGGAACCAGTTCTCTTATTTAAATATCATTATAAGAGCATGGAATATCCATAAAGCTTATAGGTAGCCCTGCCTCTGTATTGGGGTGGAGTGGGAAGGAAGGAATCAATGACAGTTAACTGCCCTGGGCACAGCCTGTGGAGCCAGTTTTCTCAGCAATCCAGAATTATGGTTTAAATATAGGTTTGGGCAGAGATTGATGGTGTATACTAGGTTTGCTTCAGGATTTTGTATAACCACAGTTCTTTAAGGGAGCCAAGAATGTCTTAGGGGTGGGGCGCCTGGGTGGCTCACTGGGTTAAAGCCTCTTCAGCTCAGGTCATGATCCCAGGGTGCTGGGATTGAGCCCCGCATTGGGCTCTCTGCTTAGCAGGAAGCCTGCTTCCTCCTTTTTCTTTCTCGTTCTCTCTCTCTCTCTCTCTCTCTACCTGCCTCTCTGCCTACTTGTGATCTCTGCCTGTCAAATAAATAAATAAATCTTTGGGGGGAAAAAAAGAATGTCTTAGGGACCCCAGCACAGACTTTAGTGAGTGTTGAAAGTTACCTACTATTGTGGATTCTGTAGTAGGTAGGCATATTATCACTCATCGTATCACTGATGTGTAGAACACCATGTTCCTCACAGGACCCCAAATAGATAAGAATGACTAAAGGTCATAGGGGGTCTTCTCTCTAAAACAAGCAGTTTGTCATTTTTACTTCTACTGATGATGCTTTTTTAAAAACTACTTAAATAACCCATGGTAATTCAGTCTGTATCTTCACAATGGGCTGGTACACAGTGTGCGTTCTAGAGCTCAATTCATCTGCTTCAGATTAGATTGCATTTCAAGAGACATGCCTCAAGGCTTATTAGCTTTACAAACAGACTTCAGATGATGATCTAAGTGATTTATTGTGTGTGAAGCTGCAGATGGAGGTCTTAACAGCTTTTAGGAGGCAAAAAACAAAAATTATGTACCTTCTCTAAAAGGCTTAGAATCTGAAGAAAATGATTGAGATTAGTTCCCACCAGAAGTAAAGGGGAGGGGATGTAAATGTCTGTTACAGATGGATTTGTTGAGCAGTGGATTTATAGGAAGAGTTGATCATTGAATGTCAATCGGGGAAGAACCCTATTGTCCTAGAGATTTCTAGGCATGTTCATGATGTCGAGTTCAGTGGAAAGAAAATGAAAACCAAAGGCTTCTATTCTTTTATTGGTTTACTTAAATCAGAAAATAATGTAAAACCCCATATGTAAGGAGAATCTGATGGCTGAGGTGGTTTTGATGAATTTCTAGAACATAGGTGAGGTTCGGTGGGGTGAGGTCGGGAGCCAATGACCAAGAAAGAATTCTTGAGACATCTTTGGTGCAAAATGGTGGTTTATTAAAGCACAGGGACAGGACCTGTGGGCAGAAAGAGCTGCTGCCTCCATATCCTGAGGAGTGGCTGATTAACACAGGAGTTGGGTAGGTGAGGACAAAAGGGGTGTTCAGAAGGGGTAACAGGGTAAAGAAGACTGTCAGGACACTGGAGTCCTGGTTATTGTCAAGCCAAGACTGTTTTTTACCTCTAATGAGGCACTAACATGAAGACAGTTGGGAGTTTCCTGGTGGAATGTCATATTCCTTCTATCAATGAGCTCCTTGTCAATGAGCTTTAGATTTAGAAGAAATTTAATTTTATTTATATTTCCTTTCATCTCAGCCTCCTTCAGTTTTATGGAGGGGAAGGCGGTGTTAGGGCTTTAGGAACTTTTATCTTTTATATAGGAACTGAGTTGTTTGTCTCTGGAAGTTAGGCTATTGATAAGATAGTTTCTTTGTTGTTAATCACTAGGACATTTGTAAACCCAGGGAGACTCCTGTCTTGCAGGATTGTGATCTCTACAAGTTAATTGTTTGTTTTCCTTTTAGGGCAGGCAGGGGTGCCTGAGGGATGTCACACATGTCACTGAGGTGGGGGAGGGTATAAGGTGCCAGCTTTTGCTTTGTCCTCAGCCAGCCTTCTGCTCCCTCATCAGTTTCATAGCAGAGGTCAGCACCCACATCTTATAGGCAGTGCTTCGTAAAGTGATGACAAATATCTAAGTGCAGCCTGTATTATATGCTCAGATAGTTTTAATTAAAATCACAATTTTATAATTATTGGAAGGACAGGAGAGTACACTGATCTAGTTTTTTTTTTTTTTCTTAAGATTTTATTTATTTATTTGACAGAGAGAGAGATCACAAGTAGGCAGAGAGGCAGGCAGAGAGAGGGAAACAGGCTCCCTGCTGAGCAGAGAGCCCGATGCGGGACTCGATCCCAGGACCCTGAGATCATGACCTGAGCCGAAGGCAGCGGCTTAACCCACTGAGCCACCTAGGCACCCTACACTGATCTAATTTTGTCCGTATGTTTTAATTTTGGTACTAACCAAGTTATTGTTCCTGGAATTGAGCAGGATCAGAAAGGAAAACTTGCAGTTTCTGTATGTATTTTTAAAATTTTCCCTTTCCCCCTGCCTTCTCTGTGAGACTCTGGAAAGCAAGTTTAGGATATTTCATCCTCTTATGCTACTGTTCTTATTATTACTTAAAATATTTCATTAAGTCTATTTCCTGGCGGTGCTGTGCAAAGCCAACTCTAGTCTACCAGACAGAGTGCCCAGACTTGCAGGAGTTAACCATTTAACAGCCTGGAAGGCTCAATTGGTATATATTTTTTAAATGGGTAACATTTCAAACACTTGCAATCTGCTTCCTTTACTTTGAACTACATTTTTCTTTACATCTCGGACATTCTTTATGATGCCTTGATCTGAAGAGGCCCACTGACTTTCTCTGTATTGCGATCCTTTGTATAATTTTTAATAAGCTCACATCTAACTGAATCCCCAAAGTGCCTTTTTACCATCTACTTTCTTCATATTGACAGCCCCACATAATAACTCAGGCACTGAATTTGTCCCACCTGCCAAATGAAGCATTTTGTCTTTTTTTTTTTTTTTTTTTTTTTAAGAATTGTTTTCACAACTGTCAAACTCCACAAAAGCTTGCTGAGCACGTGACGGCAAAAACTTTATGGGATAATGATGTGTATCATTTCAGTTGATCCTTGCTCTTTCTCTTATTATTATTGTCCCACTTTATTCCTTCTGGACTGGGACTCAGCACAGACAGGAACTCCCAATCTTCATCTCCCACTTTTCCTCTTACTTCGTTACTTCCTGTTAACCAAAATATGAACATATGGGCTAGAGGCACTGGTATAGCAACAGACAGCAGCTCTCAGGTTAGAATGTGGTAAACATTAATATTTTAAAATAAAACATTTTAAAACTTCCCATCATTTTAGCATTATGCATTTCTTCACTTTTGTGGAATGCTGAACTTTCCACGAGGAGATTTTCATTAGTTCCTGGAGAACCTAACCAAACAATTTATTTACGGTGTCTTTAAATATGATGCTCTCCTATTTCATAGTATTCATTTCTGTTGATTATTTTATAGAGAATTCTTGAGGTTTTATACAGAGGTGTTACCCAAAAAGATCTTTGTCATTAAGTATTTAAAACTTTTTTTGTTAATTGATGAAATCTGAATTTTTTCAGCAGTTCGCTCAGTCACTGACATATGTCTATCACGCATGAGCGTGGCAGCCAGAACCTGCTTAGATTGGGGAGGGATTCAGGAAGGACTGAGTGGAATCTGTCCCCAAGAGCACAGTGTCTAGTGATAGGTGGCAGTGGCACAGGCAGTAACTTTACAGTGGGATCTGTAGTATAATGAAGTGAAAGCAGCACATTTTCTAGAATCAGGAAGAGAAACTACTGCTTTTGCATATAGCATTTGGGGAGTGAGCTCAGATAAAATGGAAAAATCTTCTGGGAGAAGAAGGGTTTTGGGACAGTCTAAAAGAAAGGCAACAGGGACAACACCTAGTAGCATTTCTTTTATAAATACTAATGGGGAATTGGTTTGACTGATCTCATCATTAACTGAGTTTCTCAAAATGAAATACTTGGGTGATTCCAACCTTGAGTTGAAGGGCAGATGGCAGGAGATATAGCTAGAGAGAACAGTACTTTTATACTTAAAGCTAATCTGGCACCCATCCTGTCCCAGGTGCTTCCCACATTTTATCTCTTCTCTTCTACACTACAGCATATCTCTACCTTAAGTATTTGTATACAACTTCTACAGACAAAGGAACGAGTTTAAGAGATTAAATTGAACAAATACTCACTTGTTAGCAGCCTTTCCCTAAGCATTTGCTAACTCTTAGCCCATACAGTTTCTGCCATACTAGTAAAGGACAATGTTTTCTAGGAGAAGGAATTTTGGCTTTGTCCTCAAGTAAGTGGAAAGCAAGTGCTAGCATGATTAGTTCTTTGATTGAGTAACAAATTGTAACAACCAGCTCTGTGGATAATGGGGGAGGAACAGATAGGGATTAACAGATAGAAGGCCCTTCTAATGGACATGGCAGAAGATAATAACTGTCCTAAAGAGGGCAGAACATGGCATTCACTTTGCAGAGAGTGGAATGGAGAGATATGAAGCAGATTTAAAAGGAAGCATATGGAGCAGGGAAATCTTTGATGTAGTGAGCACCTCGTAGGTGTCAGATATTTGAGGTATATTTCTACATTGTACCACTTGAATCCCCACAGTAAAGCCTTTCTTTATTTGCTGAGTCCAGAAATGTTTGTGATCTCTTTTAAGGAGCAAGAAATATAAGAGTGAATTACAACAGGCTCTACTGTCAAGCAATGTAAAGTCTAATCTAGGGTATTGTTATTTCTCTTTTTCAGATATGTAAAGATCAAACCAGAGAGATTCTCTCTTCCAAATTCATACCATATCTTAGCCTTCGTTGCCACATCTGTCTGCTAACCCCCTTTCTCACAGCTGTACTGAGTAAGTCTAACATCTCTACTCAGTGTTGTATACAGCGTCAGTGTTGTATACAGCTTCAAGGAGTCATACAAGCAGACAGGATTTGCTCCAGATGTTGTCAGACATTGAGTATCAGTTTGTGAGTGAGGAGACTCAAGATAGCTACTTCCTTGTCCTATCTGATATTCTGCTTCACAGTTCAGTCCAGCTCTCTAAGATCCACTTAAATGTGTATTCCCCTGGTTCCTGCCTGTCTGACTTAATCAAGTACTCAAATTTCTTTGGCATGTAAGCTAGTTTTTCCTGAACAAGGGGCTTTATGTTACTTACCACTTCAGTTAGGCAAAGATACGACATTATTTGGCCAGAGGCAATGAGGAGAGCTGGGGCAGATCTAGAAAAAAACAGGTACTGTCATCAGAGGCAGCAGTGTCATCTGAAGCCATTGCACGATTTCTAGTCAGGAACATGATGATCAGGGGATGAGGTGAGGCTACTCTTACTGAGGCATAAGATAAAGAGAATTTAGGGGTTCAAGATTTTCATGCTCATCTAATAATTCACATCTTGGATTTCTTCATTTTCTTCTTTTTCTATCAAGGATCTGAATTTGACAAATGACTTACTGAAACTTATTGAAATTCAGTCCCCTGGGCAGTTTTGTTGTGACTTTAATATCTTGGTCTGATTTGCAGCATATTCAGTACTTCAAAAGATGATAATCTCTTTAAAAAGCTTAAATCCCCTCTGGCTTTTAGATCATACCCTCAGATAGCAATTGGCTTCCATGAGCCTTCTTTGTTCCCTAACCCCAGTATTTCCAATTCCATTAATAGAAACCAGCCTACCCTACAATTCTTAAGATTGATGATAATCTTAATGATTATGTAGCCACTACCTGTAAGCTGTTATCACTGCCCCAGTAGTGAGGTCCATTATTGTCAACCTGGGTGTAAATGAGCGGAGGGTTGGCTCAGTCTTGTCTATCATCTATTGAACACTCACTGGTAAATCGTGTGTGTAAAGGAAGAGAATGGATGTATGATTTGGAAATTATGTACAATTGTCATTGGATTTTTGGCTTTTGTACTGTCCTAGATTTGAAAGCATCAGGATGCTTTGGAGAAACTTAAAACCTTTCAATTCATACAAGGTCCAGGCTCTGTAGACTGCTTACTTCTATATTATATGACCTGCTCCATATTAGTAGAAAAAAATGACTGTTTTGTATAACCAGACCAAATTGTTGGTACCCACTACTGGCTCTTGCATCTTTTTGTCTGTTCTTTAACATCTCTGTTGGAATGCATGTGGCTTCATGTTTCCATGCCATTAATCCATCTCCAATAGCCCATTACAGGAACCAGAATCCATAGTGGAGAATATATTGGGCCCCATCTGCACCAAAACCAGTCTCAATACTGGAAAGACATGCCTTGAAGGCAGCCATGATAACTTTGAAAGCTCTACACATACCTCACATTCCTTCCAGGGAGATTAAAGAAAGCTCTGGAACACATGCCAAGGAAGAGGGTGTTCAAACAAAACTGGACCCTTCACTTGAGTTGAAATCCCCTGAGAATCCCAAAAGGGGAGTTGCTAAGTCCAGTCATTTTTCTGGTGAAATTACATGGAACTAATCTAAGTTATTCCTTGACTTCTTTCACTTTGATTTGTTTTCCCCATCACTAACCTCTTGGCTCTGTGATTTATGACCGTTATTCTCTGGTCCTTTTAAATAGGTCCTGCTCAGCAGGTGAAGCTCCGGTCTTTGCTCTCAGATTTCCAGTTTGCTCCTCATATTGATCCTGGCAGTCCGGCTCTTTTCAGGTGATAGCCGATGACTCCAGCCCTTGGCTGGCAGAACCCAAGGTCATTCACTTGCTCAGCCACCCTCTGGCTCTGTCATCCAGCGTTCAGAAGGGTAGAAGGAAATTGCGCAGGTGACATAAAATATTTCAAAGAATGACAGTTAAATGGAGACTGAAAAGCACTCCCCTCGTATTTCAGTTTACAGTAGGTGATCTGCTCTAAGAAGACCAAAAGACCAGTAGTTTTGATATGCGACATCAGTACAGCTTAGAAATGACGTTACTCTCCAGAACACACCAGAGGCATTTCAAGTATAACTTTATCTGAAGGCCTTTGGCTGCATTCATGAGATTTTGGGCTTAGAGAGAATGAACCCAGAGAAGGTTGTGGCTCAAAGATTTTGCCAATGAGGCTGATAATATTTTTAATTACTAGAGGTCTGTAAACTTAAAAAAAAAAAATCCCAAGAGAGGAATGGGATGAAGATGGAGCAATCTTACCTTTGGAAGTGGCCCATTTTGCTCTGGAGGCACTGTGTAGGTCATTAACCACATACTATAAAACATGGGATTTCCCATAGACACCTCAGTTCCCAGAAACACGTGTATACCACACTCTTCAGCCCTTTTTCAGCATATAAATATGTTATTTTATAATGACAAGTCATTAAATTTTTCAGCCTTCGGAATGCAGTAATTTTATTGCCATCAATTTCAGTAACATGTTGGGATGAGGAAGAGGGAAGGCTTTGGATCCTAAAGAGAATGGTTCACTTATTAAGTAAATAGTCTAACATAAAATTTATTTGTAGGTGAAGACATTTCCATGTTTATTCTTTCGGGGACTGTTTTAGCCAGATGAAACCCTCGGAAATTAGATATATCTGCAGTTATATCTTCCAGTAGTAATTGTTCTTTTCTTTGCACTCCCTTGCGATATGAACAATAGTTCCTGCTTAGGAACATTTCTCCCTGCAATGCAGAATATAAAGAAAAAAGCATGTTTAAATCTCTAGGGAAGTTATTTAGACTCTCTAGACTTCAATTTCTTCAGCTGTGAAGTGGGGACTGGTAATAACCTTAATACATGGTTACCAAGAGAAGAATGTAAATAGCAAATGAAGAACACCTGGTATAGTGCACAAAATACCGGTCAGATTAAAAACATTTCAGTTTGTATATTCTGGGTATAAAAACCCCAATACATTTACCCCACATAGTGTATTATGTAGTATATTATGTAAATGTCTTACCTTTTGGAAGCTTCACCTCTAATTTCAGTATTAACTTTGAACTGGGTAAACGTTTTGTCTTTCTTAAGATGCTAAATTCAGTTGTTTAAACTTATATGGCAAATAAACATATCTGTCTTTACCAAGTATAGTTCTACTTACATATTTTCGATTGAGTCTACTCTGAGATATTTTTAGTTGTCATACTCTCTTTTTATCTTAGTTTTTCAATTAAGTGTCTACTTCTGTTAATTTTCTAAATTGGAGACACATATCAAAAAAAAAATCTTTCTTTTTTTAGCTATCTCTATACTCAATGTGGTAATCAAACTCAAAATCCCGGGGGTCAGGATTCACATGCTTTTCTGAGAGGCAGTCAGGCGCCCCCATCTATCTTTTGTTTTTTGTCCTTCAAGGTGTTATTTTAAAGCTGACAATAGTTCTTGGCATTCCCTGTCCCCAGGTAGAGGAGGTTCAGCCTGGTAAGTAAACAGAGTAGCTATAATGGGAAATATGCATGCAGGAAATAGGAAAAGCCAGGATCCAAATGCCTTGGAGCAATACTGAATTCATCCACCAAATGTCTGTTCACAGGGTCTGGCTTCTTGTACCTGATGCACGTTCTGATTGGGTAGCAATGAGGCCTTGAAAATGGTCAAATATTTTAACTATCACTTTCTCAGGAGGAAATTTAAAGCTTCATTAGTTTGCATGGGGTTAGAGATTGACCAAGAAAAAAAAAAGTCTAGAAACAAAACTGGGAATTAAGATTAGGGTACAGAACCATAGTAATTTCGGATTAAATGAAATTTAAAATAAAATTTTAATGGTATAAATTCTACATCTCATGTGTCTGATTTTAAAGCCCATGTGTATGCATATGTTCTAGTGCCTTCTAACCTCAGACAGAGATGAGTTTGAATGCTGCCTCTGTTGCTCACTTATCTTGAGTAACTTTCTCTCAGATGACTTTCTCATGAGCATTTTGGGACAGTTGTGATGCTTATTATAATTAAAGATCATTGATATATGTGAACTTCTAAAATAGTGGATATATAGTACTTTAGTTGACTCATCCTTGCCCTTGTAACTGACATTGTATTGAAATGATTCAGTTGTAGTTTACATTGCAAAGAAAAACACCTAGCAAACATGACCTGCTTCTGCAGATTTGTCATTAATCTTCTGAAAATGTTTAATTATATACAAAAAGAAAACCTGCTTGAAGTCTATTCTTAGAGTCGTTTAATTCTGTTTCTACAAATAAACTATAGTCTAATTATATTTTGACATTTGGGTTTTCAGAGTGGATAATTTTAAATACACTTTGTAACTGGAGCCTATTTAAAGGTTATCTTTATGAGTTCCTTTTCTGTTTCTCTATCTTTAGACTCTTCATTATTTTACTTTTTTAAAAAATATTTTATTTATTTATTTCACAGAGAGAGAGATAATGAGAGCATGAACACAAGCAAGGAGAGTGGGAGAAGGAGAAGCAGGCTTCCAGCGGAGCAGGGAGCCCAATGCATGAGGACCCCGGGGATCATGACCCGAGCCCAAGGCAGGCAGTTAAGGACTGAGCCTTAAGGACTGAACCCAGGCACCCCTTCATTATTTTACATTTAATGTAAATTAATTTTACTCTTTTCCTAGAATCATCGTTTATGTAATATTAAACTAGTCATTAAGGATAATAATAAACATATAAAATAAAAGGCATTTGTTTTTAACAATAGCTTCAATTATTACTGGTGAAATGTTGATATTTTAAAAAAGGTTTCAGTGTCTTTAAAATGTCTTTCATTGGGGCACCTGGTGGCTCAGTGGGTTAAGCCTCTGCCTTCAGCTCAGGACTTGATCTCAGGGTCCTGGGATCAAGCCCTGCATCAGGCTCTCTGCTCAGCAGGGAGCCTGCTTCCCCCCTCTCCATCTGCCTTCTGTTCTGCCTACTTGTGATCTCTCTCTCTCTGTCAAATAAATAAATAAAATCTTAAAAAAAAATCTTTTATCGATTTTCATAGTTTTCAGCGTAGTTTCAGCATCCTTGGTTAAGTTTGTTCCAAAGTTTTGTTTGGTTTTGTTTTGTGATGCCACTGTACGTGGGGTTATTTTCTTAATTCCCTCTTTGTATAGTTTATTGCTAAGATACAGAAACATAACTGATTTTCTTTTTTGTATGTTGATTTTTTTTTATCCTGGAAATTTTTTATACTTGTTTATTATTCTCTTGGCTTTTTGTGGATTATTTAAGTTTTTGTACATGTCAGAACATGTCATCAGCAAACATAATTTTACTTTTTCCTCTGTGACTTGGATGCCCTTTATTTCTTTTTCTTGCCTAATTGCATTGGCTATGACTTATAGTTCTATACTGAAAAAAAGCAGCAAGAATGAGAATCCTTTACTTGTTGTTGAATTTTAGAGGAAAAAGCTTTCAGCTTTTAAATATTGATTGTGATGTTCCCTGTGGGCTTGTTATATATGGTCTTCACTATGTTAAAGTAAATTCCTTGTATACCTAGGATGATGAAAGTTTTTTCATGAAAGGATATTGATTTTTCTCAAATGGTTTTTCTGCATTTATTGAGATGATTACATGATTTTTACTCTTCATTCTTTAATGTGATATTTCACATTAATGGATCTATCTTGAACCATCCTTTATCCAGGTTTAAATTCTACTTACTCATGGTACGTGATCCTTTTAATGTGCTGTTGAATTCAGTTTGTTAATACTCTTAAGAGATTTTGTATCTTTATTTATTGGGGATCTTGGCTTAAAACTTTCTTGTGGTATCTTTACCTGGCTTTGGTAATAGGGTAATGCTGGCCTCGTAAGATGAGTTTTGGAGTGCTCATTCCTCTAATTTTTGGAAAGCTTGAAAAGTTTTGGCCTTATTTATTTATTTATTTATTTTAAATTTGGCAACATTTACTAGGGAAAACATCTGGTCCTGTTTTTTTTTTTTTTTTTTTTTAAGATTTTATTTATTTATTTGACAGAGATCACAAATAGACAAAGAGGCAGGCAGAGAGAATGAGAGGGAAGTAGGCTCCGTGCTTGCAGAGAGCCCAAGGTGGGACTTGATCCCAGGACCCTGAGATCATGACCTGAGGCAAAGGCAGAGGCTTAACCACACTGAGCCACCCAGGCGCCCCGAGGGCTTTTTTTTTTTTTTTTTTCCTGGAAGTTTTGATTACTGATTCGATCTCCTTACTTACTAATTCATTCAGATTTTCAATTTCTTTTGGATTCAATCTTGGTAGGTTGTATATTTCTAGAATTTATGCATTTCTTCTAGGACATCCAGTTTGTTGACATCTAATTGTTAATAGCAGCCTCTTATCCTTGTTATCTCTCTGGCACCAGTTGTGATGTCTTCTCTTCGATTTTTGATTTTACTTATTTGAGTGCTCTCTCTTTTTTCTTAGTTAGCCTAGCTAAAATTTGTTAGTTTACGTTCTCTATTCAAAAAATTAACTCCTAGCTTTGTTGATTTTTAAATTTTTCTACTCTGTTTCATGTATTTATTAATATAACCCTTATATTATACCACACATAAAAAAGTCAACTCAAAATGCATTATAGAGTTCAGTAAAAGATTTGAAACTGTATAAATCCTATAAGAAAACAGAAGTAAAGCTTCTTCACCATAGTGTTGGCCATGATTTCTTAGCTAAAATGCTAAAAGCATAATAACAAAAGTAAAGTGGCTAGTAGGACTATTTCAAACTGAAAAGCTTCTATTCTGCAAAGCAAACAATTCACAAAGTGAAAAGGCAACCTGTGGAATGGGAAAATATATTTGAAACTATGCATTTGATAAAGAGTTAATATCCAGAATATTTAAGGTTCTCCTGTGATTAAATAGCAATGAATAACCAAAGCAACAGAATACACATTCTTTTGTAGAGCACATGGAACATTCTCTAGAATAGACCACATCCTGGGTCATAAATCAGGTCTCAACTGGTATCAAAAGACTGGAATCATTCCCTGCATATTTTCAGACCACAATGCTCTGAAGCTAGAATTCAATCACAAGAGGAAATTTGGAAAGAATCAAAATACATGGAGACTAAAGAGCATCTTTCTAAAAAATGAATGGGTTAACCAGGAAATTAAAGTAGAATGGAAAAAATTCATGGAAACAAATGATAATGAAAACACAACAGCACAAAATCTGTGGGACACAACAAAGACAGTCCTGAGAGGAAAAAATATATAGCGATAAAAGCCTTTCTCAAGAAACAAGAAAGGTCTCAAATACACAACCTAACCCTACACCTAAAGGAGCTGGAGAAAGAACAACAAAGAAAGCCTAACCCAGCAGGAGAAGAGAAATAACAAAGATCAGAGCAGAAATCAATGAAATAGAAACCAAAAAAAACAATAGAACAAATCAAAGACCCTAGGAGCTGGTTCTTTGAAAGAATTAATAAGATTGATAAACCCCCTGGCCAGACGTATCCAAAAGAAAAGAGAAAGGACCCAAATTAAATCATAAATGAAAGAGGAGAGATCACAACAAACACCAAAGAAACACAATTATAAGAACATATTATGAGCAACTCTACGCCAACAAATTTGACAATCTGAAAGAAATGGATGCATTCCTAGAGACATATAAACTACCACAACTGAACCAGGAAGAAATAGAAAATTTGAACAGACCCATAAGCGGTAAGGAGATTGAAGCAGTCATCAAAAATCTCCAAACAAACAAGAGCCCAGGGGCAAATGGCTTCCCAGGGGAATTCTACCAAACATTTAAGGAGAATTAATTCCTATTCTCCTAAAACTGTTCCAAAAAATAGAAATGGAAGGAAAACTTCCAGAATCATTTTATGAGGCCAGCATTACCGTGATCCAAAACCAGACAAAGATCGCATCAAAAAAGAGAATTACAGACCCATATCCTTGATGAACACAGATGCAAAAATTATCAACAAAATACTAGCCAATAGGATCCAACAGTACATTAAAAGGATTATTCACCACGACCAAGTGGGATTTATTCCCAGGGCTACAAGGTTGGTTCAACTTCTGCAAATCAATCAATGTGATACAATACATTAATAAAAGAAGAACAAGAACCATATGATACTCTCCATTGATGCTGAAAAAGCATTTGACAAAGTACAGCATCCTTTCCTGATCAAAACTCTTCAAAGTGTAGGGATAGATGGTACATACCTCAGTATCATCAAAGCCTTCTATGAAAACCCCACAGTGAATATCATTCTCAGTGGAGAAGAACTGAGAGCTTTTCTGCTAAGGACAGGAACATGGCAGGGATGTCCATTATCACCACTGCTATTCAACATAGTACTAGAAGCCCTAGCCTCAGCAATCAGACAACAAAAATAAATTAAAGGCATTCAAATCAACAAAGAAGAAGTCAAACTATTACTCTTTGCAGATAATATGATACTATATGTGGAAAACCCAAAAGAGTCCACTCCAAATCTGCTAGCATGCGAACAGGAATTCAGTAAAGTGTCAGGTTATAAAATCAATGCACAGAAATCAGTTGCACTTCTATACACCAACAACAAGACAGAAGAAAGAGAAATTAAGGAGTCAATCCCATTTATAATTGCACCCCAAACCATAAGATACCTAGGAATAAACCTAACCAAAGAGGCAAAGAATCTGTACTCAGAAAACTATAAAGTACTCATGAAAGAAATTGAGGAAGACAGAAATGGAAAAATGTTCCATGCTCATGGATTGGAAGAACAAATATTGTGAAAATGTCTATGCTACTTAAAGCAGTCTACACATTTAATGAAATCCCTATCAAAATAGCATCCATTTTTTTCAAAGAAATGGAACAAATAATCCTAAAATGTATATGGAACCAAAAAGTCCTTGAATAGCCAGAGGAATATTGAAAAAGAAAGCCAAAGTTGGTGGCATCACAATTCCAGATTTCAAGGTATATTACAAAGCTGTCATCATCAAGACAGTATGGTACTGGCACAAAAACAGACACATAGATCAATGGAACAGAATGGAGAGCCCAGAAATAGACCCCCAACTCTATGGTCAACTAATCTTTGACAAAATAGGAAAGAATGTCCAATGGAAAAAAGAGTCTCTTCAACAAATGGTGTTGGGAAAATCAGCCAGCCACATGCAGAAAAATGAAACTGGACCATTTCCTTATACCACACACGAAAATAGACTCAAAATGGATGAAGGACCTCAATATGAGGAAAGAATCCATGAAAATCTTTGAGGAGAACACAGGCAGCAACCTCTTCTGTCCCAGCCGCAGCAACTTCTTCCTAGGAACATTGCCAAAGGTAAGGGAAGCAAGGGCAAATATGAACTATTGGGACTTCATCAAGATCAAAAGCTTTTACGCAGCAAAGGAAACAGTTAACAAAACCAAAAGCCAGCGACAGAATGGGAGAAGATATTTGCAAAGGACATATCAGATAAAGGGCTAGTAAACACAATCTATAAAGAGCTTATCAAACTCAATACCCAAAGAACAAATAATCCAATCAAGAAATGGGCAGAGGACATGAACAGACATTTCTGCAAAGATGGCATCCAGATGGCCAACAGACACATGAAAAAGTGCTCCACATCACTCATCATCAGGGAAATACAAATCAAAACCACAATGAGATACCACCTCACACCAGTCAGAATGGCTAAAATTAGCAAGTCAGGAAATGACAGATGCTGGCAAGGATGCGGAGAAAGAGTAAACCTCCTACACTGTTGGTGGGAATGGAGGCTGGTGCACCCACTCTGGAAAATTTCATGGAGGTTCCTAAGAAAGTTGAAAATAGAGCTACCCTATGACTGAGCAATCTCACTACTGCGTATTTACCCTAAAGATACAAATGTAGTGATCTGAAGGGGCACATGCACATGAATGTTTATAGCAGCAATGTCCACAAGAGCCAAACTATGGAAAGAACCTAGATGTCCATGAGCAGATGAATATATAAAGAATATGTGGTATATATATACAATGAAATACTATGCAGCCATCAAAAGAAATGAAATCTTGCCATTTGCAACGACATGGATGGAATTAGAGGGTGTTATGCTTAGTGAAATAAGCCAATCAGGGAAAGACAATTATCATATTTCCCTAATATGAGGAAGTTGAGAGGCAACATGGGGGGGTTGGGGGGTAGGAAAAGAATAAATAAAACAGATGGGATCAGGAGGGAGACAAACCATAAGAGACTCTTAATCTCACAAAGCAAACTGAGGGTTGCTGGTGGGGAGGGGGTTAGGGAGAGGGTGATGGGGTTATGGACGTTGGGGAAGATATGTGCTGTGATGTGTGTAAACCTGGTGTTTCACAGACCTATACCCCTGGGGGTAATAAGTTATATGTTAATTAAAAAAAATAAATAAAGAGGAATAAAAAAAGATGACACATTCTAGGCTAAGACAATGTTATATCAACATTTATTTGATAAACCAGCTAAACTTGGTGCCCTGACATGCTTCACTGTCCCAAATTTGGCTTGTTTGTAGTTGTTCCGGAAAACAAGATTGTTTTTTCAGGGATGCATGGCAATAGTTTTGATCCTGCCTCTTCATTTCTCCTCTCATTGTGTTTTTATCCTGATTCCCTGGTGTTCTTTCCCAGGAGTTATCCTTAACCCATGAGGTACTATCTCAATTACAGATTTCATAATGGGGAAAAAATGCTAATAAAATATGTTGTTCAATCTCCTTTTAAAAATAACAATGAATAAATAAATAAATCGTCAAGGAACTTGAATGGACATTTCTCCAAAGAAGACATAGGAATGACCAACAAGTGTGTAAAAAGATGTTCAACATCATTTAATCAGCGGGGAAATGCAATTCAAAAGCACAGTGGGATAATATCTTGCACCTGTTATGATGGCTATTATTTAAAAAAAATAGGTGTTGGGAAAGATGTAGAGAAATTGGAACCTTTGTATATTTTTGGTAAAAGTTTAAAAAGGTACAATCTCTATGGATAGCATTGTGGTGTTTACTTAAAAAATTAAAAATAGAACTACTGGGGCACCTGGGTGGTTCAGCTGGTTAAGCATCAAGCTCGTGATTTTGGCTCGGGTCATGATATCAAGGTCATGAGACTAAGCCCCTCATTAAATTCTGCCCTGGACATGGAGCCTGATTAAGATTCTCTGTCTACCTGTCCCTCTGCCTCTGCCCCCTCCCCCCCCAAAAAAAAGAACTACCATTTGATCCAGCAATTGCATGTCTGGATATTTATTCAAAAGTGTTGAAATGAGGATCTCAAAGAGATGTCTGTACTCCCATGTTTATTGCAGCATTATTCACAATAACCAAGACATGGAAACAATGTAAATGGCCATCTGCAGATGTACAGATAAAGAAAATGTGTTATATACATAAAACAGAATATGGAATATTATTCAGCCTCGAACAAGAAGGAAATTCTGCCATAGGAGGCAACATGGATGGATTTGGAGGACGTTATACTAAATGAAATAAGCAGTAACAGAAGCAAATACTACTTGACTCCACTTATATCAAATATCCAAGACAGTCAAAATCATAGAAGCAGAGAGCAGAATGACTGAGGGAAGGGGGAAGTGGGAAGTTTCTGTTCAATAGGTAGTGTCAGTTAGGCCAGATGAGTGAGTCCAGATACCTGTACAACACCACACCTATTCTTTTTCTTTTTTTTTTTTTTAAGATTTTATTTATTTATTTGAGAGAGAGACAGTGAGAGAGAGCATGAGCTAGGAGAAGGTCAGAGGGAGAAGCAGACTCCCCATAGAGCTGGGAGCCTGATGTGGGACTCGATCCCGGGACTCCGGGATCATGACCTGAGTGGAAGGCAGTCGTCCAACCAACTGAGCCACCCAGGCGTCCCCACACCTATTCTTAACTATATGTCTTGTGCACTTTAAAATTGAAGGGCACCTGGGTGGCTGATTCCGTTAAGTGTCTGCTTTTGGCTCAGGTCATGATCCCAGAGTCCTGGGATGGAGTCCCTGGGATGTCGCTCGCTTCCTGTTCAGTGGGGAATCTGCTTCTCCCTCTCCCTTGCTCATGGTCTCTCGCTCGCTCTCTCTCTCTCAAATAAATAAAATCTTTAAAAAAATTGAAGAGGTTAGATTTCATGTTAAGTAGTCTTACCACAGTAAAAACAAAACAATAACAAATCAAGTTAGTTTAAATGTATTCCACAAGCATTATTTCTTTTCTATTTCTAGCATTATTTCTTTTTTTGTTTTGTTTTGAGTTTTACTAATCCACACTTACCATGTAATGTTTTATTATACGACTGAATACTTTTATTTCCACAGAATTGCTTCTTCCCTCCTTAATCTTTTAACCAGATCCTCTGAAAGAGCTGGAGTGAGTAACATGATTTAAAAGAGCAGGATTAGCCTCCAATTTTATTTAAATTCAAGCCAGTTTGTTTTAGTTCCATCATGTTCTTTTATTACTAATGTTTTCTTGGATATAAGTGATTCATTATAATCCTTCTATAGATATTAGTTGGCTTTTCAAACATTATTCATAGCAATATTTACTGAGACTATTTAATGTGACTAGGTCTTTACAACCATTATCTGCTTTCTTTTATTTCATTCTTCTGATATAGAAACTATCATTATCCCTACATTTTGCAAAAAAGAAGATTAAACCTTACAGAGATTAAGAGAGGAATCCATGGTGATATTGATCCATAGAGACAGATTTGGAACCCAAATCCACATTTTAGAACATTTGGGAAAAAATGAAGAAGAGATACAAAACAGTCACTTGTTTTGGGGGTTATTTTTGGAAGTAAAACTGATTAACTTTGGGTACGAATGTTCATATTGCATTGAGGTTATTGTCTCTTCAGATCACAGTTAACTGTATCTAGCCAGTAAAAGTCACTTCAGTATTTAGAGGCCAGCTTTTAACCATACAATTTATGGGGTCACTTTTGATGTGCTACCTGTTAGCAGTTACACAAAATAGGCTGAGTAGTGGTTCTCAAAATAGACTAAAGAAAGAATTCCACCAGTTAGAGACATAATATGGTGATGTCCTGACTCCCATCTTAGGGCAAGGTTTTTCCAGCCACCACCCATGGCATTTCACTTGGCTGTTTCCAAAGAAATATACCAATGGCTTGTTGAGCAGCCTCACTCTTCCCTTATTCTTACCCCTGTTGGCTTTTAAGGACAGCAATTAGAGTAAAGGACAGGAAAAAAGCTCACAGGTTTATCTGTAACTATTCATTCACTCATTTTACAGTGATTCAGTAAGCACCATAAATATGCCAAATAGGGCCTTCTAGTTGCTGTGGATACAAAAGTGATTGTTCCAAGCAAACTGGATAAAAAAAATTTTAGGTGATTTTAAGACCTCCTCTTATGTGGGCCCTAGTCTTATCCATACTTAAATATTTTCTTTCATTTTTTTTTCCTGATCATAGGAATTTGTTAGTTTTAGAGTAAATTGGTATATATGTTATTTATAAGTAGTCATATAATATTCAACTTGGATTTTTTTTTTAAGATTTTATTTATTTATTTGACAGACAGAGATCACTAGTAGGCAGAGAGGCAGGCAGAGAGAGAGAGGAGGAAGCAGGCTCCCTGCGGAGCAGAGAGCCTGATGCAGGGCTTGATCCCAAGACCCTGGGATCATGACCTGAGCTGAAGGCAGAGGCTTTAACCCACTGAGCCACCCAGGTGCCCCTCAACTTGGATTTTTAATTCATTTTGGACATTAGTAACTAAGAGTTCCACAAATCTCAAGCACTACCCAAAAGGAATTCTAGCAAACTGGTTAAATATACAGTATCTAGAGCTAGAATTCCCCTCTTTGGATCCCAGCCCTGCCAGTTAACAGTTTGGGAGTTTTTAAAATGCTCAGTATCTTGGCTTCCATAACAGTAAAATGGGCACAATAGTTCTAAGGAATCAGGTAGAGTTTTTTTGAAGATTGTTAATGTAGATTGTGTGGGTAGCTATTATTAATTCTGTCAATAAACGAGGAAAGCAGAAGAATAAAGTGTTAAAACTAGTAAAACAGCAGACTCCATCAAAATCAGAAAATACTCCATACCTGTAGCACCACCTCTTTCCCTGAGAACTGATCTTCCCCTGAGTCCCAGCACAGCCTTTCACTTAGTGCAGTGCTCCAAGATCAGTCCAGGGCAGGTGATCCTTGAAACCAGTTTGCCATCCTAAACCTGTTCTGGACAGCATCTCAGTGCTTCATGTACTGACACGGTTCTTCTAGGAAAAAGAAGTAAATTGGAAGGATTCAAAGTTCCTTGTAGTGAAGGTAATCTTATTTTTCAGTTTGTCCAGAAAGCCTCTGTTTTCAACCCTGTGTAATTGTTGTTAGTATTCCCTCTCAGTCTCAAAGTTTTCACTTTGGATGACAAATTTTATAACAACCTTAATTGTATCTTACTATAAAGGGCACAGTGTAGATTATTTTCACTATTTTGAACTTGATGTTTCCTTATAACTGCCAAGGAGCAACAGCTGATTCTTACACATTGAATATTAAAGTCCAGCTGTAAAGACATTTATATCTATGAAAAAATAGCTTCATAAAGCTTTTCAAAGGGTAAGTTTCATCTTTTATTTTCCAATAAATGTTAAGATTTTTATTGCTTTTTCAAATACCTAATTCTTATGTGTGTGTAACAATTACTCACAGTTTCAAGAAATACAACCCTAAAACTTGGATCCAATGTCCCTTGCAGGGCCAACTTCTTTTTAAGTGACTAGAACAATTTACTATCCTCAAGAGGCTTATTAATTTCTTATCTCCAGATGACAGTCTTAAAATAGATGGCTCATTTACAAACTATTAGACACTCTTTTATGAACCAATGCATGTGTTTTATGTTTATCTTTTAATATGAATTTTTTATACCATAGATAAATTGAACTCAGGAAATATTTACCTACCCTAAATCAAGTCAATGTAATAAATTATTTCCATAGTTGTGATGGAATCCATATTCAGAGGATAAAGGTTTAGTAATAAACATTTTCATTCAACCATGGTTATTGAGTGTTGAACAACTTTCCTGACATTTGTCTTCCTACAAACAATCACAGATGAATGTATAACAAATAATGAGTTGGTATGTGTTAATAGTTAAATTACTTCTAATTAGTTATGACTTAGCATCTTCAAAGTTTTAAAAATATTAACAAAAAAAATCAGTGGTCTGATAAGTCATTCATCAAAGCAGATATTACCATTATTAATTCCCTTACAGTTAGGATTTTACACACACATACAGCATTTGCAAATAATTTTAGAGTTTTTGTAGACCCCAAACATTACTCATTAGAATCCAATTTATTATTTGCAACTATCCCAGTGGAAGTAATATTGAACCAATTTAAGCTGATTTTAATAAGAAATTAAGAAGATCAGGTAAAAACATGCCACTTGAAAACCTGTTTCTGTGGATTCCTTATTAGGAAACTGAAAACCAAAGTGTAAAAATTGTAACATGGTAGACACTATATATACATAATAATACAATTTTTAACATTGTTCATATTTTAGACAGCTACGATTATATGATTTTTAGATTGAATGATGTTAGAAAGTATTGATTACTTCTGTCACTAACAGATATGAATTATATCCTAAGTGTATTTCTTTCAAATGTGGTTATTGGTTATATATTTAGATGTAGTTTTATAATGGGGTTTGGAGAGTATTAGAGTAGAAATATCAGAAAAATAAGCTAGCCAATGGCATAAATTCTGGCCTTGTTATTTCTGCTAAAATTATAGTAAAATATTTGCTAAAATGTGCTAAAAATAGATCATGCCCATGGATTATGAAAAGTCATCTCCTTAAATCTGAATTAAATTGACTATGAAGACAAATCATAAATATTTCAGCCATGTTGGAAAAAGTCTGATCTGTGTTGTCTCTTGGAAACGGTCTTCTTGTCTTCTTGTTTGTTAAAAATGATTCTGTGGAGTATATTTGTGCATTTCAGCAAAATAGTAAAGAACATAACCCCAATGCCTGCAGCACAGTAATTGTTCAGAGAATTTGGGAGTTCTCCCCCTGTCTTTATGTCTCTGTCTCTCTTTTTATCTCTTTCCGTCTCTCTCTCTTTCCCTTGCTTGCTCCATTTCTGATTTTTCTCATTCCTTGGTCTCTTAAGTGTGTGTATGCCTCTGACTTTCTCTCTGACTTCCTTTTCCTTACCTTTTCAAACTGAATTAGAAAATCTAGTTTCTAGTCCCAGTTTCATAAACTCAGTAATATCTTAGGTTACAGCTCAGAATAAATTGGCTTTTGAAACTCTTGGGGACATTCAATCTCAGTAAAATTTCAAGAGCAGAAGGATGTACTGATAATTCTAATTCATTTGTAGTCCTCCGACTTCCCTGTTCCCTCTTCGCCCACTCTTAAAAACCGGTTACATTATCTGATTCAGTTCTAACCTAATTCAATTAAAAAGATTACTAGAGGTTTATTGTATGCAAAGCAGTGATTTAATTTCTCTGAGGAATGACAGTTAATAATTTATCATCTAAAAAGGAATAATATAGAAGATGATATAACAGTGGATATGTATAAATATGTATGCATGTAAATGCAGAGCTTAAGAAGACTGAAACTGCTGATTGCTGAAGATAGTTGATAAGTTGCCATTTTAACACACACTTCTCAGGGACTGACAAATCAAGTAAGAAATAATGAGAGGTATCTGAGATAAAAGCAAAAGAATGAATATTGCTTGGACTACTAGTTATAAAGGTATGAACCAGAACATTTACAAAACCAGACTATGGATTATGTCACTAAAAACTGAAGTTATCCATGGTGTCAATATTATACAGAGGAGATTCTCCAGTTAAGACTTAATAACCGAGGGGCACCTGGGTGGCTCAGTTGGTTAAAGTACCTGCCTTCAGCTCAGGTTGTGTTCCTAGGGTCCTGGGATCAAATTTAGCATAGGGCTTCTTGCTCAGCAGGGAGTCCGCTTCTCCCTCTGCCTGCTGCTCCCCCTGCTTGTGCTCTCTCTCTCTTTCTGACAAATAAATAAATAAAATCTTTTTAAAATAAAAACAAGAATTAATAACCCAAAGCTTTATTAAAAATTCAATATGTTTAGAAATCAAATGATGCATTCTTAAATAATTTATAATAAAAGGAAATTATAAAGATTGCTAAAGATTACAAAGTTAAAAGCTATTTCATAGAAAAGATTAATAAAAGAATGATACAATTTTGAAATGAGATAAAATAATTCCAAGTTCCTGCTGTTTTCACAGGAATTCTATTTTTTAAGACTAATTAAAGTGCCCACATAAAATGTTGAAGAAAAGAGAAAAATCGAACCTTCTAAACTCATTTAAGGAGACTAGTGCAATTCTAATCCCAATAAAGAGGAAAAATATTGGCTCTTCTTATGATTTTTTTTTAAAGACTTATTTGACAGACAGAGATCACAAGTAGGCAGAGATGCAGGCAGAGAGATAGAGGAGGAAGCAGGCTCCCCACTGAGCAGAGAGCCCGATGTGGGGCTTGATCCGAGGACCCTGAGATCTTGACCTGAGCCGAAGGCAGAGGCTTTAACCCACTGAGACACCCAGGCGCCCCGGCTCTTCTTATGATTATGTAAGGAAAATCAGAAATAAGCTAAGGGCTAAATAAAATGAAAATGTATTTTATAATACATAATTGTCAAGTAATAGTTATATAAGTTAGAAAATGATTCATCAGAAATTTATCAATATATTTTATGTAACTCCATTTATGTTTTAATGATTTCTAGGGAAAAATTATTTGATATCTTCAGATGCAGAAAAAATGCTTTAGTAATGTTTTGATAACAACTCAACAAATCAGGGATATGTGGGAGCTGACATTTATATGTACTTGTTTTTCTGTTATGTAAGATGGACATATAAATATATATATATGTATTTTTATATATGATATGTATAGGTATATTCCTATAAGGACAGACATTCCTAATGAATTTATCTAAAAACATGAAATAAATGTTTTTCCATTAGGTGCAATGATTGCTGAAATTCTACAACAAACACTATACCTACTGAAAACATTTAGATACTCTTTTTAAAAGATGGGTCAAGGGGTGCCTGGGTGGCTCAGTGGGTTGAGCCTCTGCCTTCGGCTCAGGTCATGATCTCAGGGTCCTAGGATCGAGCCCCGCATCGGGCTCTCTGCTCAGCAGTGAGCCTGCTTCCCCCTTTCTCTGCCTGCCTTTCTGCCTACTTGTGATCTCTCTCTCTCTCTGTCAAATAAATAAAATCTTTAAAAAAAAAAAAAAAAGATGGGTCAAGATGAGGGCATTGACTAACACAGCTACTATAACATAGCATTTGATGTCTTCTTGATCAGTGCTCTGAGAAGAAATAAGTGTTAAGAATTGAAAGAGAAAAGGGGTGCCTAGGTGGCTCAGTGGGTTAAGCCTCTGCCTTCAGCTCAGGTCATGGTCTCAGGGTCCCGGGATCGAGCCCTGCATTGGTCTCTCTGCTTAGCAGGGAGCCTGTTTCCTCCTCTCTCTCTGCCTGCGTCTGTGCTTACTTGTGATCTCTCTTTCTCTCTGTGTCAAATAAATAAATAAAATCTTAAAAAAAAAAGAATTGTAAGAGAAAAAAGATAAAATTGTGTTTGGGGGGGAAATTTAGTGGTTAGGTACCTAAAAACAACAATGATCGCAGTAAATCAGGATCATAAAGTATTTGGACTAACAAGTTTTCCACAAAGTTGTCAGGTAAAATACAAACATAATAAAATCAGTAACATCCTTCTCTAAACCAGTTATAACCAACTATAAATAAGACACTTTGTAGAAAATTCACAAAAACTAAAATGTATTTAGGACTTAGCTTAACCACATACAAGAAATCTATGGAAAAATTCTGAAGGCAGTAAGGTAGAAAGTGATCTGGATGAGTGGAGAGACATTGCTGGCCTTTAGTCAGTGATAATGTATTTTTTTCTTTTTTTTTTTAAGATTTTTTAAGTTTATTCATTTGATAGAGATCACAAGTAGGCAGAGAGGCAGGTGGAAAGAGAAGGGTAAGCAGGCTCCCTGCCGAGCAGAGAGCCCGATGCAGGGCTTGATTCCAGAGCCCTGGGATCATGACCTAAGCCGAAGGCAGAGGCTTAACCCACTGAGGCACCCAGGTGCCCCGATAATATATTTTAAAAAACTCCTAATATTTAATATTAGTTACTTTGATCAATCCTATTCAGACTCCCACTTGGATACTTTTGAGAACCATGATAAATTTACTCTAAAATATAAATGGGAGAATAAAGGTTAACAAGTAGTTAAATATAGTCTTAACCCTTGCCACTTAACATTTGATTCTTGGACAGACATCATCATTGTCATCATATTGTGGGATCTGGTAATTTATGCAAGACTCTTGGGACTCACCCCAGACCTTGTGGGATCAGAATATGTATTTTATCAAGGTCCCCAAGGGATCTCTATGCACGTGTTTCTGTGTGTGTGTGTATGTGTACGGGTTTATGTAGGTTTTACTAGAGAAGAGATTACTATAAATCAATAAGAGAAAGATAACATTTTGACCTAAGATTGCATACAGTTGAACCAAGAACTACAGAAGACTAAAAAAAATCAGTAATCTTATAGGGAGAGGTTCATGTTCTTTGGTAAATAGGAAAACTTTTTTTTTCCCCACACATCTGCCTTCATTGCGAAAAGCAGCTGGGACACTTCCAGCAATAGTAAATTAATTTACAAAAGTAGGGGTTCAATGAAGCCACCTGGTTTGAGCCTTTGGAAGGTCATAATGTAGATGCTGACCCACAGTAGCAAGAAGAGGACTACAAAGCCATGAAGAGCGAGGCCACCAAGGAACTGAGGAGCTCTTTATAGAAATCCTAAGTGTTCTTGATGGCAGTAAGCTCTTAACGGAGGAATCAGGCAGTGAAGAACATGCCAGTGGCCAATAGCACCATGGTCAGATGGGGGAAGGCAACCAGGTTCACTGGGCAGGTTTATCTGCTCATGGCCTCCTGCTCCATTTTTCCAGCAGCAAGATCATCCATTGCTCCACCACTGGAATGGAAAAATAAAAATTATATAAAGAGGCACCATTTTGGATATATTATGGACCTGGATAATGCCACATGTTTGGCGGACTGTGAACCCCAGGAATCCTGACATTCTGTTGGGAGCTGTCAATTACTGCAGGACTCCTAGTGAAGCAGTTCTCAGTAAAATTAAATACTCACATGTTTGATGGGCCAGCAATCCCAGTCCTGGACATAGACCCCAAAGTCTATGAGGGAACACGCACAGGTTAATTGGTGCAGTGTTGCTTGTGGTATCAGCAAACTGCAGACTCTCCAGGCATTCATAGCTTCAGGATGGACAGGCGTGTGTGGTGGGTGTACCCTGTGGAATACTATGCAGTTATATTAGATAGTGGGCAAAATAAACACACATGCTGAAAACAGCATGCCTTGGGGCGTCTGGTGGCTCTGTCGGTTGGGTATCTGCCTTTAGCTCAGGTCGTGATCCCAGGGTCCTGGGATAGAGCCCCACATCAAGCTCCCTGCTCAGTGGGTAGTCTGCTTCCCCACTGGTCATGCACGCTCTCTCTCTGGTTCGCCCTATCTCAAATAAATAAAATCTTAAAAAAAAAAAAAAAGAAAGAAAACATCAGACCTTATAGGAAAGTAAAAATAACTAGCCTAAGCATCGTTTTCGTAAGTTAAAATGATAAGAACGAAAACTGTTCACTTTATGAGACCACATAGAAAAGAACCATACTCATCAAACACATTGGAATAGTTTACTGTTTTAGGGAGGTATGGAATGGGAATGGGGAATAGGTAAACTATGCCAAATAATTGAATTGGAAAAGGGACTAATGGTAATGATTTGCTATGAATTATGGTGCATGATTAACTTTTTCAAAGAGAAAGAGGGAGGCAGAGATAGAATGTAAATTATGAGAACTTTAAATTATAAAAATAATTATATAAATTATAATGCAATTATGTAGAATGTAAAAGTCAGTAGGCCCTGCATTCAAGAGTTTTGAGATCTACCGTCATCCAGTACAATAATATAATGCTTAGAAGTGATCCTTCACCTGAGCATTTTAATACATTTCAGTGTGTTAATACTTTGCACTATAATTCCAAGAAAACTTTTTAGAGCCATGATGGTGTAAACATAATCTCTATAAAAAGTTGAATTTTGTTGAGATGCAATTTTTTTTTAAAAGATTTTATTTGTTTGAGGGAGAAAGTGAATGAGAGAGAAAGAGAGGGACAAGCAGACTCGCCGTTGAGCAGGGAGCCTGACACTGGACTCCATCCCAGGACCCTGGGATCATGATCCAAGCCCAAGGCAGATGCTTGACCCAACTGAGCCACCCAGGCGCCCCTGTTGAGATGCAGTTAAACTACGATTTACAAACTGGAGGATAAAGGGTTAGATTGGATTAGCAGATGTGTCTTGTCTGGCCCGTATGGGGCTCCTAAATATTATAGGTAATCACTAATACTGAAGGATCATTAAATTTCACATAAAAGTCTTAGCAGATGGCAAGTTCTGGCCACATGGGTCCTCTAGTTTTACGTGGCAGTGCTTTGGTAATTGCTGGGGAGCACCTGCTGTCTGAATGTGGACCATGCATTCTCTAGGTCAGCACATCCTTGCCTGATGGCACTGGCCTTGAGATCAGCCGTCCAGCTCCTGCTGACAGTGGATCTGATGAGGCCTTAAGGAGAGCTTGTGGTGGAAGATGCCCGAGGCTCAGCAAAGAGGCTTCTCTTTCAACATGTCAGGGCTGTGTCAGACTTAACTGCCACATCTCTCCCTTGTATCCTTCCATTGACCTTTGGGTTGATTACATGGGGGTTCTTCTTGCCTGCTTCTGCATATACTCAGACAGGTTTTAAATCCTGCTGCCCGCAAGTGAACTTCTATCCTGTTGAATTTAATCTCACCCTTGCCCTTCTCACACTGTCTTGGCTTTAGATACTTTGAAATCTCTTCCTCCCCCTTTTCTAATCTCATATAAATACAAACAATAATATCTGTCTGAGTGATAGCTAGCAAACACAAAAACCATATTATTACAGTGTTGAGTATGGCAACACTCGTCTCATTGAAATACAGGCCAAGGAGTTATCTCACATAAGTTAACAGAAATATTTTCATCTTTCTCTTAAATCTGTATTTAGTCATTTCTTATCATGGGTGCTCTAATTTAAGGAATGCTGTCGATTTTACTAAGTATTATTAATGATGAGTATTAAAATGATTTATTTTTAGGTGTCTGTTTTTATATATACTTTTTGGTAATTTATTCAACAACATGAAACACCTCCCAGGTACTTGGTATGATACCAGGGGTCAGGGGTGTCTGTGGAATTAAGGCTTCTTCTGTGCTCCCAGGAGCTTGTGGAATGTAGATAAGATGGGAGGAAACAACGAATAAAAGCCTTTGTAAAAACCATAAGAGACTCTTAATCTCAGGAAACAAACTAAGGGTTGCTGGGGGCAGGGGGGGATAGGGTGGCTGGGTGATGGACATCAGGGAAGTTATGTGCTATGGTGAGTGCTGTGAATTGTGTAAGTGATGAATCACAGACCTGTACCCCTAAAACAAATAATACATTATATGTTAATTTTTAAAAGTCCTATGAAGAGAAGGTAGTAGGTGAATTATAGAGCAGTTATTTCTATCTGTAGAGATGAAGGATTTGAGAGGGAAAATTTTTATAGCTTCATGGAGGAAGTGAACAGACAAGATATGTTTTCTGCCCCTCACTAACCCTGGTCCTGGTTCCCTTACTGGCTTTCTTTATTATTTAATCCCCCCCCTTTTCCCCACTTGATAAAAATGACTCCTGAGCACACAAGACATTGCTATAATCTAATGAACAGCATTATTTTTGTGGGGGAAAAAAAAACACAAACACACTTGTAGAGAAAAAAAATATATATCTGTGAGCATAGCTCTTTTCGCCACTTCACTTTAATAAAAAGGATAATTACTTTGGCTTTGGAAAATAACAAGATTTCCACATAGTTTCCATCACTTAAGGAATGTTTTATTCCTGTGTAATTAACTCTCCCACTACTAGTCTTCTCCAGTCCCTGTGAATTCTTTTGTTTCAGCATCTGCTGGGGTGCACAGGGCATGAAGCAGGTTTAGCATGACCCAGACAGACTCTTTTTTTCCCTCTTCTTTTCTGAGCTATAAATGTATTTTAACATCCATTGGGGGGAAAAATATGTTGCCATTCAAACACACAATTTTATGGGAAGAATTATGTCAGGTCAGACTGAAGTGTGTGACTAAGTAAAAAATTGGAAAGTAAATGGTAAGCGAATAGTAACAGAAGTGGTATATAGAAATGGAAAAACCTATGGTAGATCTTAGATGGCTGAAGTTTAAACATTTCCGGACTAGGTGCTTTTTTGATCACTTTGAACTTCATCATTCAGTGGTTTTATGAAATCTCTTTCCTCTTGGGAGACCCTAAGACTTCTCAGAGACTGAAGTGTCCACTGAGGTATGGCAAGGAAGCCCACATGAAGATGTACCAGGGATGCTCAGAATTTTGTCTGAGATACAGATTAAGCCCCTTGGGATAATGAACATGGCCTTTGGGACGTGCATTTACTCCTGCCCAACAGGAAGTTCAGCTGATGATGAACAAAAGGAAACTACAGTGACTAGAGGATAAGAAAGATTCCCACAAGTGACACCGAGGCTTCTGCAAATGAACTTTCTCACCACACAGCTGACTCTCCAATACAGGTCATGCTAGAAGAAATCCTAAATCATCTTTCTCTTCCTTCACTAGGCAGTGGTTTGCAAATCATTGTGAGAAGATATTTTCAAAGAATAAAGAACAAAAAGATATAGGAAAAGCATAGAAGTGTATCAAGCAGTCCATTAGTATAAATTTTATGTGTGTGGATTTGTGTGATATTTGTCAGCTTTGGAAGTTGTAGTTTTTTTTTATTTATTCTAAATAAATGTTTACTCCTGTGCTTAGCTCCTTGAGGGATTTTCTAGAGATTATATATGGTTCATACTGTAAGCACATCTGTGAGATGCAATTCAATAATTTCCCTAGAAGGAAGAGCAAAGGATGGGCCTTATTCCCTCTTCATTTAAAAAAAATTATTTTGTTTTATTTTTTTATATTTAAAAATTATTTATTTAATTTCTGAAAATATATTACATAAAATGGAAAAATTCTTGAAGGACAACTGTGTAATTTGGCTAGAAAATTCAGATCTTTCTTAATTATATTTAGTTTTAAAATGTTGTTAAAATATAACATTGGCCATTTTACCTAGTTTTTAGTGTACAAATCGAAGGCGTGCATTATATTCAGTGTTGTACAGACATTATCACTTTCGATTGCCAGAAGTTTTTTGTTACCCAAACAGAAATTCTGTAACCTTTTAGGATATTTGTTGGGAGTAATGAAATACTATTAAGCAATGACTCCCCAGGACTTCCTCAGCCTTGCCCCTAATAACCTCTAATCTGTTTTCTGTCTCTATGAATTTTCCTGTTATCTATATTTCATGTAAGTGGAATCATCCACTATTCATCTTTTTATGTCAAACTTACTTCACTTAGTATGTTTTCACACTTCATCTGTGTTGGAGCATGTATCAAATGTTGTTCCTTTTTATGGTTCCATTGTGTAGATAGAACATGTTTTGTCTACCCATTTATCTGTTGAGGGATACCTGAGTTTTTTCCTACCTTTTAGCTATTGTGAGTAAAGCTGAAACTAATTTTGACGTACAAATGTCTCCTTCAGCCCCTGTTTTCAGTTCTTTTGGGTTTATGTCTAGAAGTGAAATTGTTGCATCATGTGCTAATTCTCTTCAGCTTTACAAGGAACCACCAAACTATTTTCCACAGTGATTGCATCATTTTAAATTCCAACCAGCAATGTGTGAGGGTTCCACATTTTCGACATCCTAGCCAACACTTTTTAGTTTCAATATTTTCATTGTAACCATCCTTCTGGATGTGAACGGGTACCTCCTTCTGGTTTTGATCTGCATTTCTCTCATAGGGTGAGAATATTATCATGTGTTTATTGGCAATTTGTATGCCATCTTTGGTCTGTTTAAGTCTTTTGTGCCATTTTACATTGGGTTTTGTTGTTGAGTTTTAGGGTTTCTATACATATTTTGGACATTAAAACCTTATCACATGTGTAACATGCAAATATTTTTCCCATTCTGTTGATTGTCTTTTTACTTTATTTTTTTTTTTAAGGTTTATTTATTTTGAGAGAGTGACAGAAGGAGACAGAGAGAGAGCATGATCAGGGAGAGGGGCAGAGGAAGAGAATCTTTCAAACTGACTCCCTACTGAGCAAGGAGCCGGACACAGAGCTTGATCCCACAACCCATGAAATCACAACCTGAGCCAAAACCAAGAGTCAGATGTTTGACTGACTGAGCCACCTCAAGTGCCTCTTTTTACTTTCTTGATAATGTCCTTTGATTCACAAAAGGCTTTTTAAAAAAAATTTTGATAAAATCAGATTTATCTCTTTTTTTCTTTTGTTGGGCATACTTTAGTGTCCTACCTAAGAATCCATTGTCAAATCCAAAGTAATGAAGATGAATCCTTTCGTTTTGTTCTAAGGGTTTTATGGTTCATCTCGATATTTAGGTCATTGATCCATTCTGGGTTAGTTTTTGAATGTAGTGTAGGGTAGGGGTCCAGTTTCATTCTCCGGAATGTGAAGATCCAGTTGTGCCAACACCATTAGTTGAAGAGACTATTCTTTCCCCATTGAACAGACTTGGTGCTCTTGTCAAAAATCAGCCTGTCATAGATGTATGGGTTTATGTTTATCGTGGACTCTGAATTTTATTTCACTGGTCTCTGTGCCTATCCTCTGCTGCTCTTATACTTCCTTTTGTACTTTTTCTTACACTGGCCTCTTCCCTAAATTAATTAAGTGCACATCCCTCACAGTCTGGGTGTCCCAGTTATATTATCTGAGGACCTCTGAGGATTTATTTTCAGTTTTTGTTGTTGTTTCAGTTTTTTCTCTTTTAAAGATATAAATGATGCCATCTATTTCTTATCATTTGTTGTGCATATACATATATATGTATAAATTTGTTTATGTGTATTTATATAAATATTTATGCAAAGCAATGATAATACATAGTTTTACCCTTGTCAGTCTTTTAACTAGCCCTCTATATAAGGGGCAGATTTCAAGTAGTTGTTTATGGATCTGGATATGGATATCTCTGCCTTCAATGTGCTTATTATTTTAAAAAAATATTATTTGTTATTACATTGCTTATTTGCTCAGACTCTGCCATGGGGTTGAGATAGTCCAATTCGGTTGATTGGTTAGGCTTCATTATACCCTGTTTGTTTTGTATAATCTCTTCTTTTTTTTTTTTTTCAAAGACTTTATTTATATATGTGACAGAGAGAGATCACAAGTAGGCAGAGAGGCAGGCAGAGATAGAGTGGGAAGCAGGCTCCCCGCTGAGCAGAGAGCCCAATGTGGGGCTCCATCCCAGGATCCTGAGATCATGACCTGAGCTGAAGGCGGAGGCTTAATCCACTGAGCCACCCAGGTGCCCCTCTTCTTTTTTTATATAGAAAATCATCAGGTGATTAACAGCAGCAACAACAGAAAGTTGGCTGTAGGAAATGAGTAAAGAATTAAAAGGCTTTCGTTAACCTGTATGTCTTGGTGACAGGTGCTTTCTGGCTATTGCCATCTTGAGTCACTGGAATCTGTGCTTATTGCACATGAAGGAATTAAAACTCAGCCTTCTCTATGTCTATAATTAGGAATATTGCTTGGCCTTGAATACTACCTTCTTGTTAGTGATACACCTTTTAAACAGTTTGCATGTAAGAGGCCAATAGTTAAGAGTTGCCATTGCTCAAGAGATGAGAATCTAGGGTAGTATTTCCTGTCACCACGTCTTTCCCTGAGATTTTCATCTGTGTTATGGAAAAAAAGAATGTTCTGTAATTAGATCAATTTGAAAAAAAAACTTATTTATGTAACAGTTTTGTTTCTTTTTAATTGCGATTTTTTCAGAATCTTTTATGCAAGATGTCCATGGTAACTCAGTAAGAAAGTGTGGATTGCAGTCTTTCCTAACTTGGATCTCAGAAACTGCATAGGACAGTTATGTAATACCATTTTGGATAATGCTGATCTAGAAAAATATATCTAGATCCTTTTGGAAGATTGAGGGACAAATTATACTGAGTAGAAGAGATGAATAGCCGTATGATAACCCAGGAAGAATGACTTTGGGTTTTTTAATAGCTGCAGAGCACCCAGTAGTTATGAAATATAATTAGAATAGGGTCAAAAGCCAAGAAAAAGAAAAAAAAAGGAAAAATGTGGGATTGGACCAAAATGGTTGATCTTCATGGATTTGGGGCTGGCATATACTCTTTAGAAATGGAGGAAAACCTGGTTCTTGGCCATGTTATCCTTCCAACGTACTTTAATCAGAAAGGACAGCGGTGCTGCTTAGTTGTAATGGTTTTCACATTCCACAAGTTGGTTTGTCTTCAGGCATGTTTATTCAGTGCTGCTATGTTTAGTTGCTGTATCTCTCTGTGGGACCCCACCATTAAAATGTATTATGCATGAAAGGTTTAAATGAAAGGAAAGGTCACAGAGGGATCTGGGTAGACAGATTGTCTAAGGTTCTTTTGAGACAGTAAACTCAAAATACAGCACAGAGGAAAGCGTAACCTTTGTGATTTTAATGTAAAACTAGGACTGTCTTCAAGATGGGCTATGCCTTTGTTCCTGAAGTCTGCTTTTGTGTTGCATAATTTGATCTTACAGCTGCAAACAGTCTTTGTTTGAGAGTTTATAATTTTAACTTGAAGACTTTAAAATAATTAGTGAATTGCTCAGAATTTCAAGTAGACCCCATGCTTCTCTGGGGACTAAACAGGATCTTTAAAAAAATTTTAGTGTTGTATCCCTTATGATTGTCATTCAAGATTACAAATATCAGGTAGTCAACAAAAGTACCTCGTTGTCTTTTTAGAATGTAAAATAATATTAGTGGTAAATCTTTACCAGCTACTGATGATGTGATAAATGGAGATTCTAATAAAACATGTCTTTTGTAAAATAAACAAGCCACTTCTGTTGAGAAAGGAATATAAGATCACTATGCAAATCCATTGAGAGCATTCATTGTCTTTTGTTGCTCTATTATGTAATTCAGAATAAAAATAGGGTCCTCACATTAGAGTTAACTGTTTTATAATTTTGGAATTGTTCCATAATAATGCAGCAAGAAGAAAAAAGAATTTATAATAATCAGAACTTTTCTCTTAATGTCCTAAATAGAATAGCTCAAACTATCAGATATTTTAAAATCTTTTAGTCAGGTAGGCTTTTTGTTTTGTTTTGCCTTTTTTGTTTGATTTTTTTTTGGGGGGGGGGGTTTGTTTTTATCTTTGTTCATTTCTGGCATAATAAAACAATTTTGGAATATAATTCTGATTTAGCTTTAAATCTTCCTTTTAATCAGCTTGGGAAGTAGTCAACCCCTAAAGATTCATGGCCTTTTTTTTTTTTTTCCTCTTAACTTCGCTGGTGGACCCTTCCCCAGATTTTTCAGGTATTCATTGTCGCCCTTGCTTTTCTCCATTGACCCTACTCTTAGGAATGGATCTGTAACTTGAAATGTAGGGTACAGTGTAACTACCATTTAATCACCCCAAATGTTATAGAGCATAAATATGATTCAACCACCCAAAATGTTATAGAGTGGTGTAGATTGATTCTGTAGAAATCTCAGTCATCAGCGAGGACCATTTAGGCATATATTTTGTAGTTTAGCTCACAATTTACAAATACTTACTTATAGAATTCCAGTAATCTTTTAAGCCAGGACATCTCATATGCCTGAGGATAAGAAACACCTTAGGGTCTCTGATAGCCATCCCTCTGGCTCTAAAGATTGAGTATCCACTTCCAAATAGTCATAAGAATTTTTGAACCTCACAAAGTCATGTTCCAGCCTTCTGAAAGGGTCTTTTCTCTTTTTAGTCTCTATCGATTCCTGTCACTTCAGCCCTTCCACAGTGGCAGGCTGAATTACGGATTATGGCTTTATTTATTTACCTGTAGGAATTTTTAAGCTATGAAAAACATGTTGCATTTAGTTTGCGTATATTTAAAACATGTGTGTCATATTTATTGATTCTGGAGAAGGCATTTATACTTAAAAAAAAAGTTTTGTAGATATGAGAGAAACAAATTAGCCTTTTGGCTAATGTGCTTGAATTCATGCTTTCCTAGGGCTGAGAGTTCCTTGGCTGGAGCACAGCAGACAGAATTCTTAGTGGGAAGGAGCTGAGCTGGAATACAAGAAGCTGGTGAGAAAAGTTGGTTGCTTATGTACTTCTCATCCTGTCACTCCTTAGCTGCCTCTAATCATTTTAGCAAATTTCCCCTTCCTCTCATAGCTCAACCTGCCTTTCTGCCTTAAGACCTATTACCTGAGCATTTGAAGCATGAAACATAGAAAATAAGAAAAGAGAAAGTGGGAAGGGGGCCTCTTTGAAGAGGGGATGAATGATGATGGAGGAGAATAGCTAAATGGAACTTCTTTTTCTTGAATTAACTGTATTCTTCCTTTTTTCTTTCCTGGGTTTCTTTTCACCAAATAACTCTCTATTATTATTTTTATTTTTATTTTTTTAATAAACATATAATGTATTTTTATCCCCAGGGGTACAGGTCTGTGAATCGCCAGGTTTACACACTTCACAGCACTCACCATAGCACATACCCTCCCCAATGTCCATAACCCCACCACCCTCTCCCTCCCCCCCTCCCCCCAGCAACCCTTAGTTTGTTTTGTGAGTTTAAGAGTCACTTATGGTTTATCTCCCTCCGGATCTCCATTCTTGATCAATAATAAGCAGTTTGAAGCTGTTACCTTCATCAATAGGAATAATCTGAGTCTTTCCACCTTCTGTTGTTTGGTGTGTATTTTTACCTGGGGCCTGGATTTATTCTCACTCATTTCCTCCTTGAAAATACTGCTTAGGAAGCAAAAGTAACTAACATTTTGATTCAACTGGAATTTAATCTTCTGAGTTTTTCCAAGGTAGTACCAGGCTCATTATTGCCTGTTTTATACCCTGGATGGCAGGAGGAACAAGTAGGAAGAGATAGGTAGGTTTCTAGAAGCTAAATGATCCAATTATAATTGGTTTGTCCTGGATAGCTCAAAGCCTAGGAAATAGAGACAACCCACTGTAGTGGAACTTGCCTTGTTTTAGGAGATAACCACCAGGAACAAAATTGTCAAGAAAAAAATAAAAAGTTAAAAATTTTTAAAAACAGCATTTTAAGTCAGTCAGGGAAAAAAAATAGCAAAAAAACAAATGGTGCTGTAATGATGTAATCAGCAGTGGCTTCTGGACTCAGGCTATTAAATAAAACATATTTTGGATCTCAGGACGTTTAGGCATATGTGGAAGAGGGAAATTTTCTGTGTCTCGTCCATTCTCTGTTTTTTGTGAGAGTATAGGTTAACAGGGGCAAACTTAGGTGATACTTTTCAGCTGAGGGAATATACCTGAGTTTTGGTTAGGAAGATGGTGATGAAAAATTCTAATAGATTTGAAGGAAGAAACATTGTGAAGGCAGGAAGAAGATTTTTGAATGGGTATGTTTAAATTCTGTCTCACAGAATGCTTAATGCTAATTTCTTAAGTCAACTAAGGACCTACAGAATGTGATTTTGTGCTTACTTTAGCAAATGGCATTCTAAGAATTGAATAAGTTAAATGTGTATTCCCACATGGGAACTAACTGAACTGAAAGCAACACTAACTTACCAGTCAAGTGAGATACACTAGGACCAGTGACAGAATCAGAATATCATCAAAGAGTCATTCCCTTTAGGCAAAGCTTGGAAAATTCAGAAATTGCTGAATTCCTGAAGAGTAGGAGATCATAAGTCACCATCAAACACAAGAAGATAGCAGTTGATATGTGCTTGAGACTTGAAGGTAAACAGAAGAGAAAGCCGGAGACAGAATACAACTCTCCCCTTTGCCTTTCTGGAAGCAATTTCTCTTGATATGTTGACTCAAGGAATTTAGGGGAACTAAACATTGTTTCTTGAGGGGAAAGTAAACCAAACTTGAGATTGTAGTTCCAAGTTAATTGCTGTATTTTTGTTACTTCATACAAAATAAAACATTTGTTCCAAACTTACTTTCCTTTATTTATTTGTACAGTGAGTAGTCAGTATGCGCCCGAGTTCAGTATATTAATGATGTTTAGTAGTTGTGTGACGTGAGGCAGGTGATTTTTTTTTTTTAGCTCTTTTTGTCATCAACAAAATGAGAATTAAAATACATTGTTCTTAAATTTGTGGAAAAGGTATTAAGAAAATTTTAAGATATCATATAAAATACTGGGGTATGGATTCTCAGTAAATGCCATCTCTTAGAAGCTTTATTTAATTATGTGGTTATTAACTTTCCAGTAAAGAGAAAACACCAAAATAAAAGAATTCTCTGAAAAACCAAAACAAAACAACAGGCCATTGCCTAATAAGATAATAAAATGATTGTTATTACTAATAATAAATTTTACAAAGAGCTATTTGTAAGACTCAAAAGTGTATATGAAGCAGTCTTTTATTTTTGTGACTTCCAGTGAGTTTGTAATCATGTGCAAGTAAATAGTATATGTGCTTTTTAAGGGAATGGGCAAGTAGAAACATCTACATTTTACTAGATGAGGACCTTTCTACATAGGGTTTGATAATCTCCATCAGGCCTTAGAAGAAATGATAGGGCAACAGAAAATGTCACCCTAAAATAAGCTTCTGGGTAGAAGTTAACCATGTGTAAAAGACACTTAACATTTATAAGAAAAATCTCCATATGTAAGGGTGTCTTCCTCTCTATATCAGAAAGAAGAGGCTGACTAAATAAATCTCCAAATGATGGCTAAAACTCTGATTGACACTTACCAACTTTAACTCTGCATGAAAACAATATTTTTGTTTACTGTGTTTTCCCTGGCAAACTCCCATAACTGGCCTTCCGTCCCATCCAGCAGATTCCTTTTGTCCTTATCTGGAGGTGATATTTAAGGAGATGGCTCTGGCCATTTGGGGGAGTTATTCAGTGTTCCTGAGTATCTTCCATGTAAGGGGGAGGTATACATCTTATTAAACTTGTGCTCGTTTTTCTTCCATTAATCTGTCATCTTATTACAAGGCCGTCTCAGCCAAGAGCCTAGACTGATAGAAGAAGAAAATGTTTTCCTCCACTGTGGAATCATTAGAAATCCTATGATTTGATACATATTTGTGACTTTTTGGATCATGACCTATCAGTGGATAGAATGTTATAGTTACAAAAAAATTTTTTTTAGGGCAGCAAAAATATATCATTCTGTTTGTATTATGTATGATGCATATATGTTATACATTTGTCCAAACCCATAGAATGTATAGCACCTGTAATGAACACTAGAGTAAATTAAGGACTTTTGTGGTGAGAAAATAGACTGTAGGTTTATCTGTGGTGAAAAAATAGACCGTTCTGGTAAATAGTGTTGGTAATGAGGGAGGATATGCATGTGTAGGGATAGGGGTATATGAGAAATCTCTGCATCTCTCAATTTTCTTATAAACCTATAGCTAAAAAGCTTTTTAAAAAGCCTTTTAAAAAACATTAAGCAACAACAAAAATATTTGTGTGTGGTTCTGATTGTTGTAATGATATAGTGACTTTATCCGTGCTACTAAGCCCCTACATATTGTAAAAATAATAATAATTTTTAAGAAGCCCTAGCAGAGCTATGATAATAATTCACATACAGATGTGCCTGTAGTTTGGAAATATAAATACAAAACTCCGTATGTCAGATTTCCTTTATTAAGCTACTTTTGATTAAAGCTAATTAATATACTGCTGAGAAAGCGATGTCCATGGAGATATTTTGAAATTGTTGACTAGCAGATGTTTCTCATTGCTCGCCATGTGGAAGAATAGTATATATGAGGACCCCCTTTCTGTCTCAGGAGCTCTCTGATTTATGCTCTGCTCAGACAGTTACATAATGATTTGCAAAATGATGGTTCTAGAGATAAACAGCAGTACAGTCAAGTGCTAGTTAATTTGTGTTAGTATTCTTGGGAAACAGTGACTTTTGTAAACATGTCAGATCTTTCTTTGCAAATCTGTTTTCATTCTATGTATTGATCATATAAAACACATTACGTGGAAGTACCCGTTGACCTTCAAAATAAAACAGCCAGTTATTTTACCAGCATGATGGGTTTATTCAGGAATAGCAGAGGAATTGCACTTAAAAACATATAAACTCTAACAAAACCTAGGCAATCCTGGAGATCAAAGGAGAGGAACCTTACTTTATAGAGAAAAAGGTGACTTTGGGAAGGGCTGTTTTGAAGGAAAGAAGGGAAGTGAGAGTTCAATTTCTTTCTTTCTTTTTTTTTAAGATTATTTATTTATTTATTTATTTGACGGACAAAGATCACAAGCAGGCAGAGAAGCAGGCAGAGAGAGAGGAGGAAGCAGGCTCCCTGCTGAGCAGAGAGCCCGATGCGGGACTCCATCCCAGGACCCTGGGATCATGACCTGAGCCAAAGATAGAGGCTTTAACTCACTGAGCCACCCAGGTGCCCCGAGAGTTCAATTTCTAGTGTACCCTCCCCAAACTTCCCTTGAGACTAGCACCTTGCATAATCATGCTGCATTCATCAAAACTGAGAAATTAACAATGATACAGTTCTACTACCTAAACTACAGACTTTAGTTAGAGTTCATCATTTCTTCTGCTACTGCCCTCTTTCTGTTTTAAGATTCAGTTCAGGATTCCACATTGCATTTAGTTGTTATGTGTGCTTACTCCTCAGATCTGTGAAAGTGTTTCAGTTCAGTTTTTCTTTTTTAGAAGTAATTGGGAATTGGCACCTTTTTAGAAGTAATGGGTAGATATTTTTTAAAAGCCCCTCAGTTTTGTTCTTGTGATGTTTTCTCATGTGAGTGTAATAGATGTGAGTTCACACTGACATCTCTGACCTCCTCATTCACCTTCCCTTTGCTCTTTTGTAGCTTCTTTATGTGATACTGAGAAACTGACTCTAAATATCTATCATTTGTTTTTTCACTCCTGGTATACATGTAAAGTAATTCAGAAAGCTAGCCCTTAGCACAGTGAGAAACAAATTTGCCTTCTAGACCACAGGTGTGGTTCTTTTTATCTCTAATCCAATAGTACGTAGTGAAAACATTGTTAGCCTAACTCAGCAAGTCAGCTCCTTTTTGCCTACCCCTTTTGATTTCAGGTTATATAATTGCAGTACAGTTAGTTGTTTTTACAGAGCAAAATAGTGATTCAATTGTATTATTTCCAGCTCCCCTTGAATTACTATCAGTAATGCTAGCTTTCATATACAAAATCTCTTTCCAGGCTCTTTGTTTTGTTCTTTGGTATGTTTGTTCATCTGTATGCTCATACCACTTAGTTTAAATAAAACTTTATAAAAAATATGTCTGCTAGGAGATACCTTCCTTCATTCTCATTATTTTAACTTTATGAATTTGAAGGGCACTTCAGAATTTTTTTTTAAGATTTATTTATTTATTTGACAGAGATCACAAGTAGGCAGAGAGAGGGGGTGGAGAAGCAGGCTCCCCACTGAGTAGAGAGCCTGGTGCGGGACTCGATCCCAGGACCCTGAGACCATGACCCAAGCCGAAAGCAGAGGCTTAACCCACTGAGCCACCCAGGCGCCCCTGAAGGACACTTCTAAATTTTATGAGAAAGTCAATTTAGATTTAATAGGATATATTTTATGAATATTGTCACCTTCATTGTACAGTTTTCCCATTCACTAAGATAGTGTATTTCTACATTTTAAGTATTCTTTGATGTCCTTCCGTAATATTCTATGCATTTTTAAGTAATTCTTTTTATGAGTTTTGTTAGTTTTATTTCAAGTTTATTTTCATTATAATAGCTTTAGGGTACCTGGGTGGCTCAGTCCTTATGCATCTGTCTTTGGCTTCAGTCATGATCCTGGGGTCCTGGGATCCAGCCCCATATCTGACTTCCTGCTCAGTGGGGAGCCTGCTTCTCCCTCTCTAGCTCCCTTGTGCTTGTGTTCCCTCTCTCGCTCTCTCTCTGTCATAAATAAATAAAATCTTTTTAAAAACTAACTTTAAAAACATCTATTCTGAAATGTTTCTTACCAGTTTAAATTTTTGTGTAGTAAACTTTCATACACTTACACAGTTGATTTCACTTACTAGCTGTGATAATTTGTCTGTAGGTTCTCCTGGATTTTCTTTTATGAATACATTACATATTTAGTGGACAATAGCACTTTTGTTTCTTTTGTTCTAATCCTGAAATCAATCTCTGTCTCTCTCTCTCAGTCTCTCTCTTACTTTGTTTCTTTGTACTACCTGAATTTTATAGTACAATGGTGAAGAGAATGATAATAGCAGGCATCCATGTCTTGCTCCTAAACTTCTAAAAGATGTCTTCTGACCTATCACCATTATATGTGGTGTTATATTTTGACAGATAACTTTTATTGGTTAAAAAGTTACATTTATTCCTTATTCACTATGATTTTTCTTCCAAATCATAAATCATTTCAACTTTCACCAGCTTTTTTATGCATATATTAGTATGACCATTTGACTTTTAGTTTTTTATGGCTCAGTTTGTTGAATTACTTAAAGGGACTGCTCAAGGTTAAAATAGCTGTTACTACCTATGATTAAATTATACTTGGTGATGATTTATATATTTTTGGATTCAGTTTGCTAATACATTAGGATTTTTTGGATAAAAATTCATAGGTAAAATTGGCCAACAATGTTTTTTTTTGTTTTGTTTTGTTTTGTTTTGTTGTGGTTTTCTTTGCTGTCTATGTCTTGGGATCAAGTTATTATATGTTTCTGTCCATTTCAAAGAATAATATGAGACCTTTCTGGTTTCTTCTTTAGGGGCTCAGAAATAGGGGGAACAGGCAGAAAGCTCAAGTAAGGAAAATACCACATGAGAATGAGATGTTCCTGCCCTACTTCTTGGCATTAAGTAGGCTACCAGAATTTAGATGCTTTTCCTGGAAAAAACAGAGCATGGTTACAAGGAAAACAAGTAAATATGGATGTTTTGATACACCCAGGTTAGTAAATTTAAAGATCTATACCTGATATTACAATTGAAGGATTGTGTGTGTTTGTGTGTGTGTATGAGAGAGAGAGAGAGAGAGAGAGAGGGAGAGAGAGAGAGAGATTGAGAGAGAAGGTGTGAAATCAGTTTGAGATATAACAGACATACAGGAAGGATAGATCGAGAGAAAAACAAACCAGAATTTATTCAGCAAAATCATCCAGTAGTCATATATAAGTGAATTTGGGGTTTGCTGCCTACTGAAAGAATATTATGATGAGAAGAGAAAACCAATCAGGATATCTGACAGGGAGAGCCCCTGCATTAAAGCATTTTAAAGTTATTCTTCCACCCTGAATAGAACTATCTCATAAAATCAGTAAACTTATTATTTTCCTTTAAATACATTACTTTTACATTTTGGTTGTTGCCTTTTCAGTGCTCTAGGGCAAAAATGTATTATTAGCCCTTTGGATTTGCAACTGGTCTATTCCCTAAGACTTTGTAACTATCTCCTTCCACTGATTTGTTTAATAACAGTGACCCTAGGATCATTTATCTTCCTTAAATAGCCAAAAAGTAAACTGAGGAAAATCAAGGAAAGTCATTGCTCTAAAATCTAAAATGTGCATTACTTCCAAAAAGAAAGGAAAGAAGGAAAGAAGAAGAACTGATGCAAGAAAGATGAACAAGCTGTGTCTCTTTGACTTAAAAATAATGATTTAAAGCTAAAACCTATAGATATATAATAATTATAAGAAAGAATAAAGTTGTTAGATCCTTAAAAACATAAAATTACTTGGGGTGCCTGGGAGGCTCAGTGGTCAAAGCCTCTGCCTTCGGCTCGGGTCATGATTCCAGGGTCCTGGGATCGAGCCTCACATCGGGCTCTCTGCTCAGCAGGGAGCCTGCCTCCTCCTCCTCTTTCTCTCTGCCTGCCTCTCTGCCTACTTGTGATCTGTCTGTCAAATAAATAAAAATCTTTAAAAAAACCCATAAAATTACTAAAATCACAATTTAATCAAAGCAGCTCTTGTCTCTCGTATACTCTCGTAACATATAGATGTTCAGGAAATATTTTTGATTTTCCACCAGTAATTAATGTCACCTTGGCAAAGCATCTGTATTTGGCCCTCGGAAAGGAACATTTATTAATACCAACATGGTATGCAGTAGCTGTCCAGAAAGCAATGGCAGATTCCCACTCCATCCCATAGTTCATGATCTACAGTCTTGCTAAGGATGTTTAGAAAATGCAGTAGACCTACAACAAATCCAATGTTTGAAGGTCACAGAATAGATTTCTTTTCCCTTATAGTTCTTTGCTCTCCATCCTGTTATCAAATTTGTCAATTTTTAATACGCAATATTTATCTTTGACGGTGAAGAAATGCTAATAGCTATTTTTCACTTGCCTCTGAAAATTTAACTGCCTCTGTGAACTACTGAGTGGAATCCCTTATATGTGTGGATTGGGGCTTGCTGCAATAAAAATCACTTAAAATACATAATTTTTATTGAAAAACGGTTGTCTGCCCTTTGGGAATCCCTTTGTAGCCATATTCTATTATATGATTATTACATATATAAAGACAGTATGTATGGGATAAAGGTACCATGAGAGGACAAAGGGATAGAATTCTTGTTATATTAACAGTCATGGTCTTAATAACACAAATGTTAGAAAAAGAAATGTAGTGTGTCTATTGTTACATAGAAAAAGGATTTGAGAAATTTTGCTTGCTCTACTGCAAAGAAAAAAAAATTGAGAGAGGAGTTTAAAATAGGCTTACAGAGATTTTAATACATCCTGTCTTGGATTTGAGTAGTTCACAATAAAATAAATACCTCAAATACATCTGTGGTTTCTAATATGCCTCACTTATAATTAAAACATGAGTTTCCTTTTAAGCTGGCTTATTTGACCATTTCTATATAATAAATACATAATGTTTTGGAACTATAATTTGGTGATGTTTAATGTTTTGGAACTATAATTTGGTGATGTTTAAGAGAAGGCAACAAAATTGACAAAATTGAGTATTTTAAATAAGTGTTTAATATTAAATGGCATATTTTCGCATGAAGTAAGAGAAAAAAATGGAGCCAAGTACAATAATTTATCCTTTTATAATGGAGCCTACCCTGCGGTGCATGTTTAACTGTTCTCTAGAAAGGGATGTCAGCTAATGAACCCAAATCAAAGAAGAATATGGGGGTTCCCTTAGTATAGTTTATATTAGGACAGGTTCCTAATACTTAAGTAAAGATTTGTTTACGTAGATTTGGTTTCTTTCACATTTCTCTGTAAGTGTGAGTCTTTTATATTTCAAGAATTACAAGCTATGACTTGGATTCATTTCTAAAAATGTGAGAAATTACTTAGCATTAGTGGGTATCAGTAATGTGATTGGCAGCTGTAAGGTGACATTACGGTAAAATTATCAGTTTTGAAAGCTTACATCATAATAAGTACATTCCTCACACATATAAAAAGCTGTTACTCTTCACCTCTTCAGGAAAATAACCTGTTATAAAATAGTACTTAAATTTAAATATCAAGTCTGGAAATCTCTGTGAAAAGCAAGATGCTAGGCAGTTGGGTTTGTCTCGTAATTTCCCGTCTTTCTTTCATGACATCGAGGCATGCTGCTGTAAGAGAAGGTGGTACTATTCAGTGAATGTTTTGTTTACTTTGCTAACTCACACTTAACCCAGTTCACATCCCTGTCATCACTTTTGGCAGAACACCCAACATTCGGAGTTTCCCGGGACCCCTTCCTAACACAAACCTTGGAGCTAAGTAATACAGGTAACTAGGGGGAAGAACTTCTGTTAGGTCCATGATGGTCACTGATGATCAGGCTGTTAATCTTTTCCAAAGCAGGGAGCCACATACATCTGAACACCTGTTTCCTTACCGCCAAGCCAGACTGCTGGCCCTTGTCTGTGGCTCCCTAGGGTGAGGGGCATTGTGTTGGGACTGCAGGTAGCTGAGAGACATTCTCTCACAGGTACTCTCTGTTCTCTGGTGCAGTGAAGGAATTTTTTTTTTTAAGGTATCTGCTTTTCCAAGAACCTTCTTAATCCTCCATTACTCTTGAAACCTAGTTCCCTTTCTCTTTGTAGTTGAAGCATTCCCTTCTCCCTCGAAATTCTGTAGCCATGCTGGGACATTCTAGAACACAAAATACTGTTTTCATATTCTAGGGAAACCCAATTATCCAAGCACAAAAATGTATCTGCTCTGAAAAAAAGTAAGGAGTGAATGGTGGGGGGGAATTCTTTTTATGTGTAACAAAAACTACACAAATGTGAAAACTTAAGAATATTATTCTGCAAAGTTTAGGGGTGCCTGGGTGGCTCAGTGAGTTAAAGCCTCTGCTTTCAGCTCCGGTCATGATCCCAGGGTCCTGGGATGGAGCCCTGCATCGGGCTCTCTGCTCAGCAGGAGGCCTGCTTCTCTTCCTCTCTCTCTGCCTGCCTCTCTGCCTACTTGTGATCTCTGTCTGTCAAATAAATAAATAAAATCTTTAAAAAAATATTCTGCAAAATTTAGCTACTATAAACTTATTTAGGTTTTTTGTTTTCTTTGTTTGCTTCAGTTAGACATAAAAATGTGCATCCTTAGGACCTGAGTAAGGGAATGTTTTCTTCTAGAAACAATGTTAACAATCAAGTAAGAAGAGTCTTCAAAAAACAAGAAGAGGTGGGAAGGATTGAGATTGCAGTTGAAAGGAAATGCTTGGGGGTCCCTGGGTGGCTCAGTGGGTTAAGCCTCTGCCTTCGGCTCAGGTTATGATCTCAGGGTCCTGGGATTGAGCCCCACCCATATCAGGCTCTCTGCTCGGCGGGGAGCCTGCTTCCCCCTTTCTCTCTCTGCCTGCCTCTCTGCCTACTTGTGATCTCTCTCTCTCTGTGTCAAATAAATAAATAAAATCTTTAAAAAAAAAAAAGAAAAGAAAGGAAATGCTTGTTATTTATTTATTTATTTTAAAAGATTTTATTATTAGAGAGCATGAGGAGGGGGAGAGGGAGAAGCAGACTCCCCACTAAGCAGGGAGCCCAGTGTGGGGCTTGATCCCAGCACCCTGGGATCACGACCTGAGCCAAAGGCAAACACTTAACCAAATGAGCCACCCAGGTGCCCCAGGAGATGCTTACTTTAGTCCCTTCAGACTGCTGTAACAAAATACCTTAGCATGGGTGGCTAAAAAACAGACCTTATTTCTCACAATTCTGGAGGCTAGGAAATCCAAGGTCAAGGTGTGAGCATTGCCTGGAGAGAGTGGCTTCATGGTCTGTAGACAGCTGCCCTTTCTCTGTGTGCTCACATGGTCTATACTTAGGTTATGCTTCTAGAGAGTTCTCTGGTTTCTTCCTTTTCTTATAGGAGCACTAACCCCATCATGGGGGTACCACCCTCATGACCTCATCAAAACCTAATCACCTTCCAAGGGATCTGCTTTCAAGTATCATCATGTTGAGGGTGAGTATTTCAACATGTGAATTTCAGGGGAACACAGACATTCCGTCCTTTATGATGCTATTAGAAGCGTTTTTTTCAACTTTATTTAACAGATGGTTTTCAGGTTTAATATATCACTTTTATCATCCAAGCCATCACACAGGTCACCATTATTCTCTGTTGACTTCTGTTGTTCATGTGATGGAATATGAACAGCTGAATCTTAATCATGACCTGATCTCTTCCTTTCTCCACTTATATTGTACATGTCAGCCACTTTGGCATTTCTCCTAATATGTCTTACCATTTTTTCAAATTCAATAAACTGAAAACTGAACTTACCCTCATGTTTTTCTCAAAAAGCCTTCCTGGCATTCTTAATTCTCTGGAGCCAACAATGACTTGGTCACTCATTCCCACAATTGAGTCATCTTTGAAGTTGACCCCCCTGTCAAGTACAGTCCTCGAGTGTAATATACTTGGTTTTTCCTTCCTAGTCTTACCGACTCCACTGTCATCCTTTGTGATTCAGACACTTAGTATTTCATGTCTGGAGTATTGCTGTTGTCACTTTTGTTTCCATTTTTACTCCTAACAGACCCTCCTGTGGTGACTTGGTTATGCCTCCTCTAGCTTGCCTTGGTTCATTTTACTCCCTTGCTTAACATTGTGGATATTTTACGTGTCTGTGATAACACTTGCTTATGTCTGGCTGTCAAAGCCATATGATCGGGGCTCATTTCACTTCTGCATTCACCTGCATTAGACTCACTGCCAAAATCTTTCTTGCTTGCTTTCCTTCCCCTTTCCTGGTATGCTTTCAGAGCTCCTCTCTGCTTCTCAAAATTCTGCCATTCCTTGAGGCCCGGTTTTACTCACACCATCTTTATTAATTCTCCTTGAAAGAGTTAATAGCCATTAATAGGCTAAGTTCTAACCATTAATAGGCTTCTCTCATGAGAACTGCTGTTATATTTCTTCTGCCATCCATTTGGCACACAATGTCCATTGATTTGCATTTTACCTTGGCTTTTTTGTTTGGATTATTTCTTCTCTTTGGGTTCATTTGTAGCTAAAGCAGGTTTAAATTTACATTTGCAACTCAAGATAGTTACATGTGTCATTTTAGTTCTCTTTTACACCAGAACTAGTTTTGTTCGGAACTGAGCCAAGTTCTGGAGTTCACATTTCTTCTGATGAAGGGTCTGTTGATTCTCAATAATCACACACTAGGAAATCTCAATTTCCACAACTGGATAGGGCCCAGGAAATTTTTTGGTCTCCTCTGTGGCTCTCTGGAAGTGTATGAATGAAGATGGGATGATGTTAGCATTGTGTCTGTTGTACAGTGACCGACTCATCATGGCATGTGTCCAAGCGCATAGTTGCTCTCGGTTTTCTAAGGAGGCAGGGGGAGCCTCCTTAGTGACTTTTTGGATTCTCTTGGCCTCTCCTGCCTTTGAGCACTGAGCAGTTTGCTTATCCCCAGTTACAGCCAGGGCCTCTGGATTCTGGGCATATTTGCCCAGCTCAGCTGCCACTGCCTGCTAAATCAGAGCTCTTACAGATTGCCCCTTCTGGACTCAGACAGAATAGTGCATTCTGGTTGTGAGATCCAGCTTTACAATAAGCCACCAAAGTGGCAGAATGATATACTTTGGTATTGGGGATAACGACCTTCCTATGGAGAAAACAGAACATTCTAAGGAGCCATGCAGCTAAACGTGGTCTTTCTTTTTCTTCACTTTGAAAACCTTCTCTAAAGTAGAGTTTCTCCGTGGAGTTTGTCCAGAGATGTCCTTTGTTTAGAAAGTAGCTTACTGTGAAGCCACAGCCAATAGGGGGCCTTGAGGCCATTTCACGAGTTCCTTCTTTCCCTCCTTCATGTATTCTTTCTCTCACTCATAGGCTCTGAGATTACATCCTACCAAATCTTTGGGGGGTGTTCTGGAACCAATTCCAGTGAGGGTTAGGATTGGTTTCCTTGACAACACCAAACAATTCTTGGACACCAGGTGGGTATCCTACAATTCAACTCACTTCTGACATTGTCTACTCATATTAGATCTCTTAGGTTAACAGTTCAGTACTACCAGACTGACCCCCAAAGACACTTCAGACACTAGTTAACAGGCTGGGCTCCTGACCAATCATCTATATTGGAGGTTCCAACAACTCTCACCATAGGTTTCAGATGCCAGTAGCAAGTCCAGGTTGTTACCTCTACTTCTGATCAACCAAAAAGAAATCAGAGGTTCCTACAAACCCCTCCTTTCCTGGGTCTCATTACTTTGCTAGAATGGCTCACAGAATTCAGAGAAACAGTTTACTTACTAGATCACTGGTTTATTATAAAAGGATATAACTCTGGTTCTCTTTTCTGAACTCCTGTCCCAGCCTTCCCTACAGTCCAGGAGTCTTTCTCTTTTTCCTTCTCAGTTCTCTAATTGTTTTTGCATTTTTGAACCTAAATATTTTCTTCTTGTAATAGAATCTGGGTCTTGCAAATGAGTGCATTGCCCTCCAGACTATTATTTCTGACAAGTGCTTTTAAAAATCTGTTTGGAAGGTTAAGTCCAGGCAGTTAACTAATCCTTTTTTCCCCTCCAGGCAGTACTTTCTTTCTTCCTGATCAGTGGATAGTACTGGCTCCGTGGGTTCAAGGATCACAGGGCAGCAAAAAGTTTTCTGAAAATAAAGACTTTATTCAGTGGAAATCATCCAGTAGGGGAATGAAAAAGAATGGGTTATATGTATTCACCAGTTAAAATGAATGACACAGATCTAGGTATCTTTGCAGAATACAGACATATCAGTGTCTGATGTTTAGTAGAATTATGTTTCTAAAGCGACAAATACAATTTTAGCTGCATGATGGGTTCATGGACTTTTTATTTATTTATTTATTTTTAAGATTTATTTGAGAGAGAGAGGGAGTGAGTTGCGGGGGGAGCAGAGGAAGAGGCAGACCCTCACTGAGCAGGGAGCCCAACGGACTCAAGCCGGGGACCTGGAGATCATGACCTGAACCAAAGGTATCTAGATGCTTAACCAACTGAGCCACGCAGGAGCCCCAGGTTCATGGACTTTTTAAAAACATTATTCAGTGTTCTCAGTGTTTGAAAGTTATAGTATTTTTTTAGAAAAGAAAAAAAAATATCTCAATTTAATAGTCACTGCATTATCCTTCTATATAGATTATATATTTGGGAATAAAAATATAATCTTTCAAACAGGATCTCTCATGATTGCACTTCTTCATATCACTTCAAATCACTTATGCTTATAACAGTTAATTAATCCAGTAAACATTCATCAAATGGTGGTATAAAGATACCAGATTGATAGTGACGGAGTAGAAGTGATGTACTGATCATACTCTGGGCTCTCAAGTAGCAGAGAAGGAAAATTAGATGGAGTCGTACTTACTACACTGAAATCTGACTTGTGGGGTGACTACTTTTATGTTACTTTTCATTTTCTTGAACCCATGAATGACTCAGCATATGTGTGTGTGTGTGTGTGTGTGTGTGTGTGTGTGTGTGTATGGATGGTAGAAAGACGAAGCCCACAGTGAGCACCAGAGCCCTGGGAAGGGAATCATTGGTGAGGGCTACTTAAACACATCTGTCCAGGCTTGGCTGGACACCCCAGCCAACTTGCTCCTCCCTCCCTCATTCCCACACCTGCGCAATTCAACAGAAAAAAAAGGATCTGCTCATAAGGTAAACTCTCTTCTCTTCAAGTGTTTGTTTTTTTCTTCTCCTGTCTCTTTGAAATGTAGAAATGTGCCACTTCCTAGAGCCTGACTCAATAATCCCATCATTTCTAATGCAGAGCCCTTAAAGGGCACCTACTCAACCAGGAAACCTTATGATATCATTTTTAAAAAAATTAGTCATGATATGCTGACTTTGAAAGAGCGTTCCACTTCTAACAGTTTTCTTTTATTGCCAATGGTTCAGACAAGAATGTGGCATCTTGTTTAAAATGACAAAAAAAAAAAAAAAATCCTGAAAACAAAACCCCAAAACAAACCATTGAATAATAAGGATCCAGACAGTGTAACCTAATTTTCTACTATATCACTTGAAACATACATCACAAAATTCAATAATCATGATTTGGTTTTATTTTATGAAAACATGTACAGAAAAACAATGTTACAACCAAAAGGAAATGGTGCCAATTTAAACAACTTTCCAAAGAACCAAATGAGAGAATAACGGTGTGATTAACACATTTCTTTGAGTGACAAATTATACTTGATTTTGTTATGTGAATCCCAGCCTCTGCTAAGAATTTCTTAATATATACTCATGATTACTTCTCTACACAAAAGATGATTTTTTTTTCCATGAAAGAGCAAATTTAATTTTGGCCCAGGGTGATAAAAGTTGCTAGTCCTTCACTGTCAGAGAATTTAGGTATAATTTTTGGAAAATGATGACGGTATTCGGAATGCTACATGGCAAACAGAAATAATCTCTTCATTTTAGAATAAACATATCAGTATCTGACAATACAGGCTCTTAGGACTCTCTCTAGCTTTTTTTTAGGAAACTCTGTCAAAACAAATAATAGCCATCCTCTTGCTCTCCAGTCATTCTGGGTAGATGCACTCAGAGCAAAGCATTTGTGGCTTTATTTGGGGAAGGGGTAAACATTTCCTCTTATTTGAAAGTCTAAGAGTAGCTGAAGATCAGTGTTCCCCTCTTCCCAGGTCATCTTCCCCTGGCCAGGTGAAACTATCAAAGGATTTCCTCATTTAGACACCGGAGCAGGGGTTGTAAACCTTTTTCTCTTTAAAAAGAGCCAGATGGTACAAAAGAAATGAAATCTTGCCATTTGCGACGAAGTGGATGGAACTAGAGGGTATTATGCTTAGCGAAATAAGTCCATCGGAGAAAGACAACTATCATATGATCTCCCTGATATGAGGAAGTAGAGGTGCAACGTGGGGGGTTTGGGAGGTAGGAAAAGAATAAATGAAACAAGATGGGATCAGGAGGGAGACTAACCATAAGTGACTCTTTTTTTTTTTTTTTCTTTTCAAGATTTTATTTATTTATTTGACAGAGAGAGATCACAAGTAGACAGAGAGGCAAGCAGAGAGAGAGAGAGAGGAGGAAGCAGGCTCCCTGCTGAGCAGAGAGCCCGATGCGGGACTCGATTCCAGGACCCTGAGATCATGACCTGAGCCGAAGGCAGCGGCTTAACCCACTGAGCCACCCAGGCGCCCGAGACTCTTTTTTTTTTTTTTTTTTAAGATTTTATTATTTGACAGAGATCACAAGTAGGCAGTGAGGCAGGCAGAGAGAGAGAGAGAGGAGGAAGCAGGCTCCCCGTTAAGTAGCGAGCCCCATATGGGGCTTGATCCCAGGACCCTGGGATCATGACCTGAGCCGAAGGCAGAGGCTTTAACCCACTGAGCTACCCAGGTGCCCCAAACCATAAGAGACTCTTAATGTCACAAAACAAACTGATGGTTGCAGGGCGGTGGGGGGGGGGCAGGGAGTGGTGGGGTTATGGACATTGGGGAGGATATGTGCTATGGTTAGTGCTGTGAAGTGTGTAAACCTGGCAATTTACAGACCTGTACCCCTGGGGCTAATAATACGTTATATGTTTATAAAAAATTATAAAAAAGAGCAAAAATAAAATGAATCACATACAAAAATGTATATAAAGAGAAGTACCGAAAAGAAAAAAAAAAAAAGAGCCAAATGGTAAATATTTTACACTTCACAGGCCACACGGTCTCTGTCACAACTACCCAACATTTTTATGCCACCGAGGTACAAAAGCAGCTCTTGACACTATGTAAATAAATGAGCGAGGCTGTGTTCCAAGAAAATTTTATTTACTAAAGCTGAGTGTGAGCTGCCCAGGGTTTGCTGGCCTCTGCTCCAGAGCATTGGCTATGTTTTAGGTCATCTGTCAGGTTAGCTCTATAAACAATTTCCTAAGAAAACTGAAGAACTCCCCACTTCTCACATTTCACACTCCTCTTCCTAGGTTTGATTTCCAGCCAATATGATAACACCAGGGTGGGAGGTATTTGTCACCGTGGCAAGGAACAGTCCCATATTCTTCCTAAACGTGAACGTGAGTTCAGTTTGAAAAACAACTGTGAGATGAATGACTTGAAGTAAAATGTGGTTCAAAGAGGTTGACTAAGAATTAGCTGTGCTTAGAGCTGGCTTAGACAAAAGGTACAGAACTAAGGACTGAATCATTGGTACAAGGTCATGGCTGATACTGCTCTGGTGTGAAGTGCCAGGGATAGGACTCATATCCTTAGGCAGATATGATTGGAGACAGGCTTAAATATACTCCAAGGTTAGCAGGCAGGCTGGTTCTCTGCAGAGACCACCAGGGACAGCAAATGGTTGGCTTTAAAAGGAACTAGGACTACTTACAAGAATACTACTTACTGAATGTCTAAAGTAGGCATTGTGTGAACATAATCTCATTTAATCTTGAGAGTTACTCTTTGAAGTAAATATTGGGAGCCCCCATTACGTGAAGAAAAGAGAGCTCAATGATGCCAAAGCCTTGGTTACAATAAAACAAAAGATGATGAGTTTAGGTGGTATCTACCTGAATTACAACAAATTCGGAATGTGAATTCTAGTGTGCTCTTCAGTCTGACAGTGACTGGCAACATGGCAATATTTATTTTATGGAGTCTATCTCCTAGCCCACAGCTGGAGCAGAGGTCAAGGACTCTGAGGGGGAAAAGTCACTGCAAGAACTCTATGTTCTGAGAAAGATGGCAGGTCTATCAGCAGCTAGGCAGTTCTAGAAATATTTGGGAGAATCCATGAATTAGGGTTATAGAATGTCCCAAATTGCCTCAGACTGACCTGTTCCTTGGAATGTGGACTTTCAGTGCTAAAATCCAGAATGCTCCTAGCAAACAGGGAGACTTACGGATATTTAGGTGTTCAGGGCTTAAGAGAAGCTCCTGAGTCACCCTATGCCAAAGCTGGTTCACAACTGTGCACAAAAACTGAATGGCATGTTTTTAGGAATTTTTCAAGCCATTGGTTAACCAGTATTAAAAATTCAATTATATAAATACCCAATTAATTATATTAAAGTATTAATAAAAATTCAAAAGTCACTTTCTAATTTCAAAGTAGTTTTCTCACACCTATGATTTGAGGTTATTTATGTTTATTGTGTTAAACCATATGGTAGAAATACTACAAATGGTGGGCTACTGCATATCTCTTCCCGGCTGTATGTTCAGGGACTTCGTGCTGGTAGCTTGAAATAGGAGGGAAGGTGTTTTGTTATTGGTCCAGAAAACAATAAGGAAAATGTTAACAATGCAGGTTAAGCTTCAGGGTGTATGATGTCTGTAGCTGGTGCATTGTGAATAGCACACTCAATAAAGAGGAAATATTCTTCAGTCTTTGGGAACTGTTAACTTTCTCAATTAAAACATAGCTCACAGAATTAACAAATGAGCAGTTTTAGCGTAAGTCTTCTTTGTTTCACTTACATCGTACTCCTTAAAGGAAACAAAATATTAAGCACCATTCATGCTGCAAATACACCACCTCATCAGCTGAAACTGTAAGTGGACAACAAATACAAGAGTTTGGCAAAACTCTACTAAAACATTTGGTGAGAATTAATAGGCTATATGGAATGACAGTGGTGAGTATTTACATTTCATTATTAATTATAAATTTTGTGCCACTCATTATTTATGTTAATGAAATTTATGATAAACTTCTGTTTATATAATTCCATATCTAGATCTATAGCTATATATTCTTTTCTAGAGAGCCAGCTATTAACTGTTTCCCAGTAGACCTTTGCTCATAAATTATGGAATGTATAGCTAGCAGGAGGAGAAATCTGAACCCCAGTAAGCAGTGGGTTTGAGTTTGTAGCCTTTCGGCTGCTTTGTTCAGAGATGATGGGTTTCCAGGTGTAGCTGAGTTTGTGCATTCCATGTGTCTAAGCAGAAAAAGATTTTGCAAAAAAATTCTAATAATAAATAGCATAAGAGACAGCCATCTTTGTGGTATTCATGCTCATCAGTCTTTCCAGGCTATAGAATTATATTCTGAAATGCTATTTCATTGCCTGAAAGTCTTCTGTGGGCAAGTCCATTTATGCCAGGCATTTGCCATCTACAATGTAAATTCCATGGAAGGAGAAGCTGAGATTATTTTGTTCATTACTGACTCTTTGAGACATGTAGTAGCCTCTCAATACCTATGTAGTGGCCGTACACATAAAGGATTGAAGGCGTAAATTCACTTTTATCATCCTTTCTTAATGCTGGAAGCTGTGATCTCACTTTTTCTAAGGTTTCGTTGTGGGGAGAGGGTAACAATAACATTATTCTTACCATACCAGCATACTGATACCCACTTTAATTAGACCTGAGTTTCTCAGATGTTCTCCCTGCCTACCTTTAAGGCAGCCAGGGGCTTGGTCTGGGGTCAGAAGTGGCCTGCTTCAATATTTCTTTACATTTCTATATTTACACTTAAAAAATCATATTGATCTTTGCATTTTTCTACAAAGAGTACCACATTTTTATTAACTGAAAAGATCCATCAAGAGCTTTTTATGAAGTATATTAACTAACTTTTCTTCTGTAAATCTTTGAATAAGTTTGGTGTTCCTATTAAATCTGCTTTGTTTGTCCTGTAAGAGCTTATTCACATACACCTGGCGTGTACTCCAAGATTTCATGTAACAGAACCCTGTTTGAAAAGTTTTACATAGCTACTCATGAAGTACTCTCTGAATAATTTACACAAGTAATAAAATATTCCCCTGTAAGGTTTACATTGTAGGTAAAAACTAAACTAAGTATTCCCTCCACCACCAATCACTATTAAAGAGAAAGACAAAAAAAATAGTAAAAATGCAAAATATTTTACTGAAAAATCCACTTCTTTCTCAGGATGTTTAAGGATCATACCAAATGTGAATTATATTCTTAATAAATTTAGTATTTAAAGGGTTATTAAAGGAACTCTTATTAAAATAAGATAACATTTTTAATTCATTGAATGCTTTACATTATTTTGTATTGTATTTAATTGCTTAAAAATTAAAATTAAGCCACTAAAAAAGAATGTTACTATGATAATATATTCAGCACCAATTACTGACATTATTGATTATGAAATTATGCAATATTGCCACCATATTCTTATATTCTTGTTTCTTTAGTAATCATCATCAATGATTTTTTGGAAGCAAGTTGTGTGAAGAAAGGCAGATAAGTGCTCATAAGCACAAGCAACCTAGATTACTTCTTGGCACAAATTTCCTTTTTTCCTTTGCCTTGCTATTGTTAAGTCCTAGATGTAGGCAACAATATCATTTAAGAAAAAACAGATGAACAAACAATATCATTTGAGGCATTTCCTTGCTACCCAGCAGAATTCTCTTTAACAAGATGTTTTTAGTGGAATCTTAATTTTCTTTTCTGAGGAACTTGAATTAATAGTGCCTCAACATCACAAGAACTGTTGAGGCACAGAGGCATAGTACTGTCCTCAGCTTCCCAGTGAGTCCATATGTCTAATTTTAAAGTTTCATTAAGACTGGATAAGAGTGGAGAATAGGAATGCAAGATGGTGGAAGAGTAGAGGATCTTGTTTTATCTGGTCCCTTGAATTTGGCTGGATAACTATCAGATCATTCTGAACAACTATGAATTCAACCTGAGAGCTAAGAAAACACCTAATTGTTGAAATTCTATGAATAGAAAGTGACCACTTTTTGCAAGGTAGGCGGTGTGAAGTGAATTGGAGGGGATATATGGGAAGCTAAATGGGGGTGGAGGGAGCCTCCATAAGCTGGCTACCAGAAAGTGATAGAGCAGCAGAGCACAAAATCAGAACTTTTCCACATCTGCTCCAGTGATAGAAGTCCTTGCCTGAAAGGTGCTCAGATGGTGAAGCAAGGCAGACTCCTAGGTGGTTCAGTGTGGTCTGAGGATCCATGGGGTCACAGAAAGAGTGGGGGTGCCTAAAACAGCAGAGTTCCCAACTCTGGAGCAGGGAAATTGGAGCAGGGAAACCAGCTAAGGTCAGTGAGCCTGGGAGGGGCTCTCATTTTGCCATAAACTGCAAGCTGTGGCTCCATCGGGTGACGGCTGTCTGTGCAGGGACCCTGCAAAGGCGGAAACCTGGCAACCCTTGCCTTCCCCCAGAAGAAGTGGCATGGGTGTGCACCAAAGGAGCCCGCAGAGTTTGGTACACACAAAAGTGAAGGTTGCTCTTCCCTGAGGGTTTACTGAAGAGAGGGGGTTCCATTTTTTCAGCTCCAGGATTGGAGATCAGAGCAGGCCATTTTTATTTTCATCCTCTAAAGCAGCACAGAAAGCCTTCAGGGAACAAAAGCCACACAGAACAACCCCAAACAGCTTAAACTGAGCCCAGCCCCATAGCAAGGGGCAGTGCAGCTCCATCCAGGCAGTGAGGCCTGAGAGCACAGCAGGCCACTCCTACAGATAAACAGCTTGAACATCAGGGGAATACCAACTTCACCGAGCACCTAGAACTGCAAAACTCCAGTGCTAGGGCAAAAGGGTATGTAGAATTTGAGATTTCTTTCTTAGGATTTTTTTATCTCTCGGCTTATAATTTTCCTTTTATTTTTCCTTTTCAACTAGTTTCCTGTTTTATCAACTCTTCGTTGTTGAGTCTGCTTTTAGTTTAATTTTTACATTTACATTTAATAGATATATTCTTCATTTTGGCTTCTGTTCACTCTATTCAATTTTATTTTTGTAATATATAAGTTTTACTTTCTTTACAATTTGGGGATTTAGTATCTTCTAACAACGAATGAAAATATACCCAGGATCATGTAGATCATCCTGTTTTGTCTCCCGAGGAGATTATATTCTCCCCCTCTCCTTTTTTCTTCTTCTTTTTTGGTTTCTGACCTCTTGTCTAGTATGTATTTTACCTAGGTTGTGATTGATATTTTTGATTTTGTTCTCTCATTGATCCATTCTTCTCTGGGCAAAATGGAATTCACAGCAAAGGAAAGAACCAGTGGTAATACTCCCTGCCACATCAAGTCATGATACTAGGGTCCTAGGTTTGAGCTCCATATCCCTGCTCAGTGAGGAGCCCGTTTCTCCCTCTTCCTCTGCTCTCTCAGATAAATTAAAAAATCTTTTAAAAATACACTCTAGGCCACAGATCTAATCAATATGCTCGTAAGTAAAATATCAGAGCTGGAATTCAGGATAATTATAAAGTTACTAGCTGGGCTTGAAAAAAAAAAAGCATAAAAGACACTAGAGAATCTTTTAGTGGAGGAAAAAAAAATCTAACCAGTCTGAAATTAAAAATGCTTTAATTGAGGTGTAGTCTAAAATGGATCCTCTAACAGCTAGGGTAAATGAGGCAGAAGAGAGAGTCAGTCATATAAGAAGACAAGGTGATGGAAAGGAAGGAAGCTGAGGAAAAGAGAGAAAAACAACTAGAGAACCATGAGAGGAGGCTTCAAGAAATCAGTGATACCATAAAGTGAAACAATATTAGAATTACTGGGATCCCAGAAGAAGAAGAAGAAAGAGAAAGAAAAGGTTAATTGACCAAATCATAGCTTAGAGCTTTCCTATTCTGGGGAAGGAAACAGGCATTCAAGTTACAGAGAACCCTTCTCATAATCAATAAGAATAGATCAACACCCTGACATATAATAGTGAAACTTTATCTGTTTCAGAGATAAAGAGAAAATCCTGAAGGCAGTTTGGGACAGGAGATCCTTAAGGTACAAGGGTAGGAACAATAGACTGTCAGCAGACCTATCCACAGGGACCTGGCAGGTCAGAAAGGGCTGGGATGATATATTCAAGGTACTAAATGAGAAAAACATGCTGCCAAGAATACTTTATTCAGTAGAACTGTCGTTTGGAATGGCAGGAGAGATGAAGAGCTTTCAGGACAAACAAACTAAAAGAATTTGTGATCACTAAACCATCAACACCAGGAAAATAAAAACAATTTTAAGGACATATTATGAGCAACTGTATGTTAACAGATTAGGCAATGTGAAAGAAATGGATGCATTACTAGAAACTTATAAACTATTAAAGCAGAGACAGGCAGAAATGGAAAATCTGAACAAACTGATAACCCACAAGGAAACTGAAGCAGTAATCAGAAATTTCCCAATAAATAAGAGTCCAAAGCTGGTTGACTTGCCAGGGATATTCTACCAGACATTTAAAGAAAAACTAACACCTGTTCTTCTGAAACTATTTCAAAAAATAGAAATGGAAGGAAAACTTCCTAACTCTATGGGGCCAAACCAGAGAAAGATCCCACCAAAAAGGAGAATTACAGACCAATATTCCTGATGAACATGGATGCCAACATCCTCACCAAGTTACTAACCAGTAGGATCCAGCAGTACATTCAAAGGATTATTCACCACAACCAAGTAGGATTAATTCCTGAGCTGCAAGGTTGGTTCAACATTTGCAAATCAACCAGTGTGATACATCTCATTAATAGAAGGACAGGAACCTTAGGATCCTCTCAATTAATGCAGAAAAAGCATTTGACAAAGTAAAACATCCTTTCTTGATTAAAACTTTCCAATGTTGGGATAAACAGAACATACCTCAATAGCATAAAAGCCATCTTTGAAAAGCCCACAGTGAATAATATTCTCAGTGGGAAAATTCTGAGAGCTTTTCCCCTGAGGTCAGGAATATGGCAGGTTGTGTCTACTCTCACCACTATTACTCAACATAGTAGTAGAAGTCCTAGCATCAGCAATCAGACAACAAAAAGTAATAAAAGGCACTCATATTGGCCAACAGAAGTCAAACTCTCTCTCTGTCTTTGCAGATCACATGATACTCCATGTGGAAAACCCAAAAGACTTTACCCTCAAATCTCTAGAAATTGTACAGGAATTCAGCAATGTGGCAGGATAGAAAATCAATGAACAGAAGTCAGTTGCATTTCCATACACTAACACTGAGACAGAAGAAAGAGAAATGAAGGAATTAATCCCATTTACAATTGTACCAAAAACCATAAGATACCTAGGAATAAACCTGAACAAAGGGGCAAAGGATCTGTACTCTAAACACTACACATATGAAAGAAATTGAGGAAGACCCAAAGAAATGGAAAAGCATTCAATGCTCATGGATTGGAAGAGCAAATATTATTAAAATGCCTGTGCTACCTAACAGTCTATATATTCATTGCAATCCCTATCAAAATACCATCAACTTTTTTCCAGAGCTGGAACAAATAATCCTAAAATTTGTATGCAACCAGAAATGACCCTGAATAGCCAGAGGAATGTTGAAAAAGAGAATGAAAGATGAGGACATCACAATGCTGGACCTCAAACTCTATTTTAAAATAGACCTTGAGGTAAACATCAAGATATTATGGTAGTGGCACAGAAACAGACTACATGGATCAATGGAGCAGAATAGAGAATCCAGAAATGGACCTCAATTCTGTAGTCAACTAATCTTCTACAAAGCAGGAAAGACTATCCAATGGAAAAAGGACAGTCTCTTCAATAAATGGTTCTGGAAAAATTGCACAGCCACATGTAAAAGAATGAAACTGGACCATATTCTTACACCATACACAAAGATATCCAAGGGATGAAAGACCTCAATATGAGATAGGAATACCTCAGTATCCTAGAGGAGATCACAGGCAGAAACCTCTGTGACCTTGGCTGCAGCAACTTCTTGCTAGAAATGTCTCCAAAGGAAAGCGAAACCGAAGCAAAAATGAACTGTTGGGACTTCATCAAAATAAAAAGCTTCTGCACAGCAAAGGCACCTATCAATAAAACTAAAAGGCAACCTATGGAATGTGAGAAGTTATTTGCAAATAACAGATCAAATGCTGGAATCCAAGACCTATAAGGAATGTACCAAATGCAACACCCAAAAAACAAATTATCCAGTCAAGAAATGGGCGGAAGACATGAACAGACATTTCTGCAAAGAAGACATGCAAATGGCCAACAGACACACACACAAAAATGCTCCACATTACTTGGCTTCTGGGAAATACAAATCAAAACCGCAATGAGATACCACCTCTCACCAGTCAGAATGGAAAAATTAACAAGACAGGAAACAATGAATGTTGGTGAAGATGTGGAGAAAAGGGAACCCTCTTTTCTCCACTGGTGCAGCCACTCTGGAAAACAGTATGGAGGTTCCTCAAGAAGTTAAAAATAGAGCTACTCTATAACCCAGCAATTGCCCTACTAGGTATTTACCCCAAAGATACAAATGAAGTGATCCAAAGAGGCACCTGTACCCCAACATTTTTGGGAGTGATGCCCACGGTAGCCAAACTAGAAAGAGCCTAGTTGTCAATCAATAGATGAATGGATAAAGATATCTATTTATATATATATATATATATATATATATATATATATATATATATATCGATATATAGATATATATATATCTACCTACATTGGAATATTACTCTGGCATCAGAATGGGTGAATAATTGCCATTTACATCTAGGTGGTTGGAACTGGAGGGTATTAGCTAAGCAAAATAAGTCATTCAGAGAAAGATTATCATATAGTTTCACTCATTTGTGGAATATAAGAAACAGTGTAGAAGATCATAGGGAAGGGAGGGGGAAAGTGAATCAGAGAAGTCATCAGAGAAGGGGAAAAACCATGAGAGACTCTTAAATATAGGAAACACTGAGGGTTGCTGGAGTGGAGGTGGTTGAGGGGGAGGGGTAATTGGGTGATGGGCATTAAGGAGGGCATGTAATTTGATCAGCAGTGAGTGTTATATGCATCTGATGAATTATTGAACCCTACATTTGAAATATGAAGTGTAGGATATGTTGGGTAACTGAAATTTTTCTAAAAGATTTTATTTGAGAGAGACAGTGTGTGTATGGGAAGAGCAGAGCTTGAGCAGGGGTGAGGGGCAGAGGTAGAGGGAGACATAGAAGCCCTGCTGAGCAGGAAGCCTGACATAGGACTTGATCCCAGGGCCCTGGGACCCTGACCTGAACTGAAGGCAGGCGCTTAACCAACTGAGCCACCCAGGTGCCTTACTAATTGAATTAAAAAAAAAAAAGACTGGATAAAAATGCATCATCTTCTCCTAATTCATCTGACTTACTGAAAACTTGGATGGAATCATGTTTGTCTCATGGGATGAGCCATAAATATCCTTCACTCTCTTAAATAAATTGCTTAGAAAATACCAAAAGTGAGGTGATGTGAAGTGATGTCTGTTAGCTTGGAGCAATTTCAATAAATATTTTAAATTTTAAACAGAAAAAAAATAGGTTATAAAAACTCAGTGGAACCTGAAAACTTTTGGAAAATATTGTAAAACAAAAATCTTTTCTGCTTCTTTTTAAATACCCAGTCCTACAGAAAACTGTAGAGGAAGCGTATTTATATAATGATTTCTGTAAACTACGGTTAATTAACCACTTTCAGAACTATTTGTTGATTTATAAAGAGAAATATATAGAATCTAGGGGCATCATTTATTTCTGTACATTTTTAAAAAATTAATATACTTTGTATTTTAGAGTACTTTTAGATTTTTAGGAAATTGAGCAGTGCTAGAGAGTCTGAATATGGATATTTGTACTTTGGTAATATTTTATGCAAAGCCAAGGCTTTTTTCTTTGGAAATAGGACACTAAGAACTATGGAAAGAATTTTCTGAAGCTTTTTCATATGTGGCTTCTGCTGTTCATTTCTCTGGGTTTAGTTGATATGTCCAGGACTATTATTTCTGCTTCCTGTCTTCACCCTCCAACCACCATTCTTAAAAAGTGAACTCTGGTTACTAATCTACATGTCTCAGAAAAGTGATAATTTGCAAGAAGTGTCACAAAGAAAAATCATGGCACCATTGAAGCTGCACTAATCTATTTAAATAAAATTCACACTTTCTGATTCTAAAGAGGTATGATAGGGGCATCATCAAAGCTGGAACACAGTGTATCCTGCTTACATGTAATGTGATGTTTAGAAATGTAGTGTGATGTTTCTTAGAAGTTGTTAAGTAGAGAAACCTTTTCAATCAACTTTCAAAAATACATACATTGCTATAGACAAAAGATTCTTCCTGAGAATCATGGCATTGAAATATTTGTTTACTTAATTTTCTGTGTATGTATTTGTGTGTGTGAGAGAGATGGATGAAAAGTACTTATATGCTCTATAAACTCAATGATTTGGCTTTATACAAGTATTTCCAGTAACAGAATCAAGACTATATTTTCACAAAAAAATTCTTTTGCAGGAAGTATTTTGAAATATTGCAAAATTTAAATGCTTTATCAAACATTACCAATTGATTTTTCATAAATTCTCAGCAAATACTGTCAAATTTTATATTAGAAATGAATCAGCATACCAGGATGGCTCAGTCAGTTGAGTGTGCAACTCTTAGTTTCAGCTCAGGTCATGATCTTGGGTCATGAGATTGAGCCCCACGTCAGGCTCTGCACTCAGCACAGAGTCTGCTTGAGATTCTCTCTCCTTCTGCTCCTCTTCCCTGCTTGTGCTCTGTCTTTAAATACATACATAAATACATACATAATAATCTTAAAAAACAAGAACAAAAATTAAGTAACTCCCAAAGAGGTAACTGATAGTTCTCCTTAGCCCCAAACTTCTTATCTGGCTTTCTCCTTCACTGTGTCTTTTTTCATTTCTAGACTTACCTCTACCCAGGTCTTTCCTATTCTTGCCCGTTCTTACATATCCTTCCATCTAACCCTTTGAGAAAGGTTCAACTTTGTCTTCAGAAACTCCTTTCTGATGTGGAACTCCTTCCTTCCACTTCTATTTTCTCCTTCACCGCCTTTCTTTATTCCTACTGATGTCACCAATGGAGGACCTACAGAGGGGGATACCCCTAACCCAATAATTAGTGATCTTCATCATTTATTTAATTACCTTCACCATTATTAGGAAGCCCTCCCAATATTTTATATTGAATAGCCATAATGTGTCATGAGAACACAACTTTAGGTGTTTCACCAAATTTTCAAGATAGGAACATTCTTCACATAATATTAAATTTCACAGCCATGGTTACCCTTAACTCTGCTAAAACCATTGCCAATACAGTAAGAGCTTAAATGACAAGTCCTCTAATACCACCCTAGCTTAAAGCAAGAGGTAGGGAAATTTACCTAATCTTATTGCCTATTAATTTGTAGACTTCACATTACTAAAACTTTCAAAATTAAATTTCCTGTTGAATTGACTCATTCCATTCTTTCCTAATCTCTTTCCCAAGGGCTTCCATATCCTTCTCAAATGTTCATTTCTTCCAGGTCATATTTTGTCATCGTGATAACTGCAGCATCCTCACTGATGACCCAAGAAACATGAAAATTTCATAATCCCTCAGATCCACTGATACTTCATCTCAGCTATTTCATCCTTTGCCAGCACAACAAACCATTGAATTTTATATTTAAAGGAATTCCACTAGAAAAAAAAATCCCAAAATCTTAGTAATCAACACCAACTTAATTTACATCTGTCACATTTCTTTATTCCTCACTTCTTGATTTTCAATCCTTTTTTCCCTATTAAGAATGTCCTGTAATTTCTCAAATCTCTTCTGGAATTTAGGTCTCATGTAGAAGATTTTAATGTATGGCTCTGTGCAGTTATCTTAATCTTCTCCAATTTTTTTCTCCCCTCCTGAGGTTATTTTGATTCACCGTACTCTTTCCTTGGCTAACTCTTCAAACTGTGCCTTTCTTGCCTGCTGTTTTGCACTTTGGGAAGATTGTTCTACCAACACTCAGTTTTTCTTGCCTCTTCATTATTTCCTCCTTTTCTGAGAGAGTGATCCTCAGAACCTTGCTGTTCTAAAATTTTGTCAAAGCCATAAATGATGGAAGGACCAGAACCAAGGGGGAAAAATAGCAAACCTGTATTAAGTTTGATGTTTGTGTGGACTGTGGCTGGTTTAACTATTACACGTGTCACTAGTTTACCTTCTGACTTAAAATCTCATTGTATAGATCATCCGAATATAAATCTCTTTTGTAAATTCTGGGAAATTACTTTTTATGACAATTATCTAGTTGGCTTCATGATTTTTTTTCAATAAAAGAATATAGATGGGAGTTTTGCAAATACACTGTGTCAACATTATAAGCTCCAGTGGGGCAAGCACTCTAATGACCTATTCTCTACTTTATCATAAAAACAAATGCCACTCAGGGAAATACAAATCAAAACCACAATGAGATATCACCTCACATCATTCAGAATGGCTAAAATTAACAAGTCAGGAAATGACAGATGCTGGCGAGGATGCGGAGAAAGGGGAACCCTCCTATACTGTTGATGGGAATGCAAGCTGGTGCAACCACTCTGGAAGACAGCATGGAGGTTCCTCAAAATGTTGAAAATAGAACTACCCTATGACCCAGCAATTGCACTGCTGGGTATTTACCCTAAAGATACAAACGTAGTGATCTGAAGGGGCACGTGCACCCGAATGTTTTTAGCAGCAATGTCTACAATAGCCAAACTATGGAAGGAACCTAGATGTCCATCAACAGACGAATGGATAAAGAAGATGTGGTATATATACACAATGGAATACTATGCAGCCATCAAAAGAAATGAAATCTTGCCATTTGCGACGACGTGGATGGAACTAGAGGGTATCATGCTTAGCGAAATAAGTCAATCGGAAAAAGACAACTATCATATGATCTCCCTGATATGAGGGATAGGAGATGCAACATGGGGGGTTAAGTGGGTAGGAGAAGAGTAAATGAAACAAGATGGAATTGGGAGGGAGACAAACCATAAGTGACTCTTAATCTCACAAAACAAACTGAGGGTTGATGCGGGGAGGGGGGTTGGGAGGGGGATGGGATTATGGATACTGGGGAGGGTATGTGCTATGGTGAGTGCTGTGAAGTGTGTAAACCTGGTGATTCACAGACCTGTACCCCTGGGGATAAAAATATATTATATGTTTATAAAAAATAAAATTAATAAAAAAAAAGAAACTTAAAAAAACAAACAAACAAAAAAAAATGCCACTGATTCTTCCCTTTTCAAATTACAAAGTGATGGTATCATTGGAAAGGACTGAGCCTGGGAATGAGATTAATCTGTTTCCCCATTATCACTCTGCACATTAACCTTGATGTTATTTGTCCTTTTGTGTTCATTAATTCTTGTTTAATATGGAAACATACAGGTCTGATGCTTGGGTCTCTTTCAGGACTTTATCTTTCACAATCCTGCTTTAAATTTGCATTTATTTGGGAGATCTGTCTGAGGTTTTTCTGGGTTGTCCATTAATATTTGCAGGTTTCACAACGATACAGCCATGGGAAATGAAATCACAATTCTTTTTAAGGTTTTTATTTACAAGAGGCTTCAAATGATAATTTGAACATAATTTCCGTGTCAGTTATAGGTAAAAACTTAAAATTGAAAAATCAATCCAATCAATGTATCATATTATAAATAAATATAGATATATAGATATATTAGAAATATATAGATATAAATATATCTAATATATTTATCTTTCATAAATTTTCTCTAGCCTTTTATTTTTTCTAGTCAGGTATGGCATCAATTTTTAAAAAACGATTTCATGTTTTTAGTTGAATTTTGATAGGCGTTTGGTTCAGCAGCGAGTATAATTGGCTTTTTTTAATTTCCGTAAACTCAGGCCAACATTTTACCTGTATTTCTGAATCCACACAATATGGCACAGATATTGACATTAGTGGCAGAGATACTTTAGATAGAGTTCAGTATTATATCAAATGCTTCAGAAAGGAAAGTCTTATAATTCTCTTTCTTTGCTGTAAACTTAACAATTTATCAGGGTATTGGGACTACTTCAAAAGATACATTGATTTTATCTTTAGAAATGGGAAGGAAAACATAAGAAGAGAAATGATTGATGCTAATACATCGAACTCAAAATACTCTCCCCCCTAAGGCAAAGGAAATCTATATTACAGAAGTTTTAGGGTGGCAGTAACACCTGTAGAGACGGCTGAGTATAGGATGAACTCAAGGCAAAGAAAGTAAAAGGCAGGTTTATGGGTCCGTGGGATAAAGAGTTGATGTTGATGAATGAATGAGAAGCATAACGAAATGTGAGATTAAAGACGGTATTACATAAAGATTTAGAATTAGAAACCCCAACTTTGGGGAAAGTTATTTAACACCTATTTCTGAGTGTTTTTTAAAAATACAAATTAGGGGTAATAGCTTTGTTGTCATGGTTTATACACATAATGATTTATCATCATGCTTACTCTGTGTTTTCGGGAGGCACAGTTGAGAAGAGTGGTCCCAAACCATTCATTACTGATGGGAGGGCCAATGGAAGGGTTGAAGCTTTGGGGGGAGTTGTCTATGCTATAAATATTTATATTTAACATTTTTAGATATTTCTAGTTCTTCATAAACTGTCATTAAATGTAATGTGTTGTTGTTGTTTTAAATGCATTGTGAGTCATCTCTAATCCATTGTTTTCTTTTCACTTGAACCCAAATACCCTTTTCTCTTGTCCTTTGGCTGGAAACTCACTAAATCATGGGAATGCAAGATATCATTGAGAAGTGCAAAAATAAGCTTCGTTTTATCTTTTCTCTAAAATTTTATGAAAATACTGGTTTTGGCCAGATGGAAAATCGGTGGAAAATCAACAAGTGACCAAAGCCAATGTGAGACAACAATTATCTTAGCATGAGATAATGTGTGCTGTTTCTATGGAAATCAGAAGAAAATAATATGCAAAGAAATTACAGAAAGTGAAGGGATAAATTTGTGGAGATTATGTTAATGAAAAATAATATTTTTAGGAAGCTGGGTTTTTTTTTATTTATTTATCTGACAGAGAGAAATCACAAGTAGGCAGAGAGGCAGGCAGAGAGAGAGGAGGAAGCAGGCTCCCTGCTGAGCAGAGAGCCCGACGCGGGGCTCGATCCCAGGACCCTGAGATCATGACCCGAGCCGAAGGCAGCAGCTTAACCCACTGAGCCACCCAGGCGCCCCTGGGTTTTTATTTTTATTGGACTTTTTTGAATTTCCCTTTTGGTTTACATTTTAACTATGCTGTATTCCATTTCATTTATATTCTTCAGCTATTAAGATAACACATAAGTTATGAATTCTAATTTTTTCAATCTTACTAATTTATGAAACACAGGTTATATAACATACTACTTTTTTCTTACTGACAATGATGGACTTTCCTTTTAAGTGGAATATCAATTGGGAAAGTAGCTATGTGCCATTTTTAATCATAAAAGTATAGGATATATGGCTGTGGCTCCATGAATGCGTGGAGAATATTGATAACTCTTCTTCATCCTTATCATTGCATAAAGGTTATCTGATCCTGTTGTATTGATACACGCTTTTACTTATGTGTTCTCAAAGTCACTGTAAAGAAAAAATTATTATCATTTGCATGTGAATTTCATATTGTCTGCCTTCAAGAAGGTATCTTGCTTATAGGGTTATTCTTCTAAAATTTACTTACTTGGGTTCCTGTGTGGCTCAGTCCTTTAAGCATCTGCCATAAGCTGAGGTCATGATCCCAGAGTCCTGGATGGAGCTCAGGTCTCCTCAGGTTCCCTGCTCAGCAGGAGGTCTGCTTCTCCCTATCCCTCTGCCCCTCCCCCTGCTCATGCTCTGGTGCACACGCTCTCAAATAAATAAATCTTTACACTTGAACTTGCCAAAAGCCTGAGAAGCGATCAAATAAATAAATCTTTAAAAAATTAAAGTGAAACTTACTAATCTTAGAGTACTTACATTTACTTTTTTATTTATCCTGAAAAAGGGAGTAATTGTTTGGGAAAAGAATAGATTGAAACGATGGCAAAGAGTGATGTGACCCACTTACTTTTCCTTTTCTTTATCACTGAGATTCACTGTCATTCACCCCACATACAGTCATTTAGATTTCACTGATTATTTTTCAGTTTTATTTAATTTGCTATTAAGAATGTCAAAAATCATTCAGATGTTACTCATCATACATTGTCTTTCCAACTGCATTTTGAAAAAGGTAGTAGATTGGCTTTTATGAAAAGGACTACTTCCAAAACTCATTTTAATATAAAGTACATCAGCTTAAATCATTTTAAGAAGCTGCAACAGGTATGATTTCATAGAGCATATTTTTGTTTTTTTGTTTGCGTGTTTTTGAATGAGCTAGCTCAAATAACACAGATTTGCCTGTCCTATGAATTGATCATGAAGCCACGTATAAACAATGGGTTAACTATATATTCACATTGGTATATTTTATCTTTAGATGTACTCTTTGAAAAATTATGGGACAGGAAAGGTGAAACACGTTCAAGAAGTTCATTGGATTTATCCTTTAAGAAATGATTAACAGACACCTGGCTGGCTCAGTCAGAAGAGCATGCATCTCTTGATCTCAGGGTTGTGAGTTCAAGTCCCACATTGGTTGTGGAGATTACTTAAATAAATAAATAAGCTTAAAAATAAAAATAAATGATTAAATGATTATAGGAGGCACTTTTGATGCCCACCATATATAAATTCAACTCTGAGTAACTGAGTAACTCTGAGTTAATGTGCAGGGTAGTAGCTGTCCACGTCAAGTTTCTGAATCTTTCTTCATCTTTGCTTAAATGCTTTCTCCAACATCATGGTGGTTGTAATGGAAATTGAAATGTCATAATGGAAATGGCCCAAGAAGCAGAACAGTGGAATATTAGTCTGGAACTGAATTACTCATTAGTTGGATGGCAATAGGAGATGCTTCTTGGTAATAAGTGCAATGAGTGTTAATGACCAATGAATATTGGAGCATCTTTCTTGCCATGACCCCCATGAGTGATAAACTGAGATGACATTTATATGCAAGGGTATGTAGAGGTTTATACAATCAATATCTCCAGCAACTGAAAGATAAAGGAGCAGTGGTGATTATAAGGACGCTGCTCTTTGCTGGCTTTTGTTAACAGCTGCAAATTTTTTGAAAAAGAACAATAGCATCAGAGCATGAACTCTTTCCTCAGAGCATGCTCTAAAAGCTAGAAGACATCTATGGCCTTAGCTAAATCTATTCTCATTTCCTGAAGCAGGAGAGATTATGCTAAAAATTAGGTCCAGGATTTGATTCTAAGTGTGATAGAGCTCTTAGTAGTAGATGGGATACATGGCCTTGAATGCATCCTGTATTAACAGTGGAGGTCCTGGTAGGGAAATATATGAAACCCTAAAACATTTGACCAGACAGGATATACTTACCGCAGTCGGATATCCTGGTGTGGTAGGAGCCGCCTGTGGTGAGCATACACATCCACTTTCATTGAAGCTTTAAAAAAGTTGTTGTTGTTTTCTGGAAAAACTGAGATTAATTAATTGCTGTTTATGAGCTGAGTGAGAAAGTTGGAACTCCTCCTTGGTAGCATATAAAGAAGCTTATCTCTCCTGCAGTGGGAGAGAATATGATTGCTGAGAATCAGATCAGGTCCTAATTATAGGAGAAGACAATTTCCACAAGAGGTCAAATTCTCAACAAAGACAGGATCTGCTTGCTAAGGTAAGGACTCTAGCTGGGAAAACATGGGACCCAGATATATAAAAATGGGAGTGATTAATGTTCCCCCCCAGTCAAGAATTCTCATATTCCTCTATGACTCCACAGACATAGTGTATTATTCCCTATTAAGAGAGAGATTTTTCTCATTGTTGTAAGATGGTGCAAATGCTTCTCTTCTGTAACTCATGTATGGCACTCAGGATTAGTTTCTGTTGCCCTTTCTGCCCCCTAGATTTTAAGCTGGGCTTAAATTATAACCTAAGACATCCAGGGGTGTTCTGGGTCTAACAAGGAAAAAAATAACTATACCCTTTAAGAATTGCAAAACATAGCCATCATGAATTGTCAGGACCCACCACAGTTTAATTTATTTGGGACAACTCTCCTGGGACCTAAGACTAAACACCGGGTAAAGACCTTTGGGAAAACCGATGGCTCATGCTAGGTGAAGTAGAATTGGCAGCATTGTGGTGACACTTGATGGGAATGAGGTGGAAATCTGTCAGATGATGGTATTTATGAAAAGGCCAAGATGATAAAGACAGGCTCACAAATACAATAAGAATGATGGTATATCCTGGGGCGGGGGTGGGGATGAGGATGCCTAGGATCACTTAACCTCCATAAGCTGGTGGATGGAATCATCATGAAGGGCTGTAGGGGAGGGGGAGCAGCCAGAGGTGTTTAGCTACAGAGTGCTCTGGAGGTGGTTAACAGAGTATGTCACCTGTAGAAGAGTAAGTGGGTAGCCAATAGGGGTACTGTTCAGTTTGTGCCAGCAGAAGAGGGTAAGATGGACATCTTAAGGGCTCAGTGCTAGCTTTTCCATAAAAAGTCCCCAACACTAATCCAGTTCCCAGAGGAGAGAACTCTCTGTAGTGGTCACTATGGCAGAGAAGGCTATGAATAGGCCCAACAGCATGAACTCCTTTTTACCAAGGCTCTTTTAGTTATTGCTGTCACCAGATGGCACTCTTCCTCAGGAATTCCTGTTGTCCACTGGCTGGCAAGTTGATGTATTGAATCCTTTCTGTTCTGGAAAGGTCATATATTTAGTCTAATAAGAAAAGACACATCCTGAATATGCAATTGCTTTTTATCCTCTCAAGGCTCCAATTAGTACCATTTTTCAAACAGAGTGTTTCGTGCTTGGTTTACCACCATGGGATATCACATATCAAAACAGACCAATAGTTCCTTTTTCTCTCAATGGAAGTATGGAAATGCGTGTAGGACTTAGGGATCCCTCCCCTTTTTACCACATACTGAATTGCTCAGGAGATGCGCAGATGCTAGAATATTGGAATACCCAACCAAAGGAGCAATTAAAATGCCAAGTTATGAGCATACTCTGCACGTTTACAGAACCTCTGTAAATATCTCTGCTATGCAGTGTATTAGTTGTAGCAAACCCTTTAATGCTATACTTTGTCCCTAGTGGGAAGAGTAGAGGGGGTGGAAGAGGTAAAGTTAGCATCACTCCTGATGACCCACTGGGGGACATTTTGTTTCTTGTTTCTGAAATTCTATACTGTGCCTGATTAGAGATCCTAGTTCCCCAAAGGGTCAGTCTTTTTCTAGGAAGCACATAAAAAGTCCTATTGAACTCTCAACTGTGGCTGCTACTTGGTTTCTGTGGACTCCTTATGTATATGAACTAGTGGGCAAGATGAGAAATTGCCATCTTGCCTTTTTTTACTTATTTGGCACAAATTATCCTTGATTGGATTTTCTGGAGGAATATAAGGTGTTAATTAGTGACTAAAACCTATCAAAAGAGGAGAATAAAAGCTGGGTTGTGTATAGGGAGAAGTTGAACTGTGAAATTTATTTTACAGGTATTGCCAACTAGTGGGGAGCTTTGGAGCAAATATTATTTGTCAGAGTGGTCCTGTACCAAGTAGAAATGCCTGGGGATTTACACCCCTTCCTCGTTAAGTTGCTAAATACTGACCACTCTCAGCAGATGTTGAGAACTGATAAATGGCACTGTCTGTTGTTTGTACCTCCCAGAGAGGGCCAAGAGTTCTTCCTGGAAGGGAGATCAGAGTAAAGCATCTATGTGTCTACCTTACATAACACTGACTTAGACCCAAGGGCCAGATTTATGATAAGCAGGTCAGACAGGCATGTAATCCTATCACATCACCTGGAAGCTGCTGCCTCAGAAAACATTGGCTCTCAGCCAAGTTACTAAACAGAGGGATGATTGTTTTGGGTGGGAGCCTGAAAGTATATTTGGTAGAGGATACAGCATTGAACTGGTGGCTATTGAATAGTGCTATGTCTCTAATAGTTAAAAAAAAAAAAAAAAAAGATCTACTCTTTCTTACAGAGCAGCAGAGAAAGAGGTTATTGTACTTTTGGATGTAATCAACCCTGATAAGCATGAAGACCTAGGGACCTAAGACGTTAGTAGATATCACAGAAAGGATCAAGTATGTCTGGAGGCTGGACATTGCTAGGGTACCCTTTGGTATGTCCACAATCAGGGAAAACAGTAAATGTGCAATTACAGCAATCCAAGATAACTAGGGTCTCATACTTCTCAGAGATTAAATTTAGGCCATTCCACTGGGTAAGCAACCTAGGTCAGTAAAAGTAATGAGGCAGGGAAAAAGAAATGTAGAACAGGAGACAGAACAGGGCCGATGAATAGCACTTACTACCTTGGCACCTCTTGGAGCCATGGAACTTGAGCTTGTTTAATAAGTTCTAGCTTCTTACTGATCCTGTCCTTGTTGTTTGTTTTCATTTTTAGAGAGATTGTGGCTGGCCAATGGTTTGAGATATCAGAGATTCCCATTAAATACAGCTTACATTATCAGGTCCTCCCATTTGTATCATTTAGACTTTGAGAAAAATCCTTCCTTGGACCTTGGAATGCATTCTTCTCTGCAGTCTGAGACTCATGAATTGATGGTGACTTTTGGGGTTAAGACTTTTAGGGATATGGGTGTGGTAATGACACCATTTGGGTCATTTAGAGAGAGGATATGGAGTCTAATTGTCCTGGAAGTAAATATTCTACATGCAATGCTAAATCTACTACCTTGAAGAAGAAACATCCTGAATTTGACTATCTCGTTGAATATCTAGTGTTACTCTTTTTTTTTTTCCCAGTAGTCCATTTGTATACCAGCTTTCACAGGTGGCAACATGAACTAAATTTAAGTATTAGCTTTTATCTAATGAACAAACCTCAGAAACAGTGAGTTTATCTACCTTCTTTTTTAAAATTTTACCATCACTTCTCATCATGCATAACTGCATAACATATCATAGTCAACTTATTTGCAATCTAGCAGGTCTGAAAAAAAAGTATAATTAAGACCATTTCTACCTAAATAACCAAATTTTTTTCCTCCCCAAATTTCCTTTTACCTAGGTGAGTATCATTTTCATTCTCTCCAGGACTTTTCTATGGTTTTCTTAAACTAAATTCCAGACAACAAAATAATAGATGAGTGAGTAACTAAAGGACAGTGGAGGGCCCATGGGTGGCTCAGTCGGTTAGGCATCTACCTTCAGCTCAGGTCCCTCATCAGGCTTCCTGCTGTTCTGGTAAACTGCTTTTCCCTCTGCCTCTTTTTTTCTCTCTCTCTGTCTCTCATGAATAAATAAATAAAATCCTTAGAAAAAATGAAGCACAGTGTAAGAATTCTGTGTGTGCATGCAGTGCTATAGTGTTAAGTGCCCTTCTTCACGCTGTATTATATTGAAAATGATTATATTTTACTACATACTAGAATAAACAGAAGAGACTAGTTTCTGTTGGTTGGGATCCCCCTTGGGGAATCTGGCTAGTCTAGCCCCTTCTTAAATCCACAGGGCCGATGAGGTTGATATCTTAGTATGGTTATAACCACTAGTACCACAGTAGTGTGCTCTGAAATATTGGTTGGGAAGCCCTCCTCTATTGTTTTGTTAGACTTGATAGTACACAGTATTCCATTTCTTGCCCACCCCCCTCCCCACGATATTTAGTTTATGATTCAGGATGTTTTAGGTGAGGAAGGTAATATTAAATCTCTCTTTTTTTCACTTTTAGTGAAAGTGATCTATCTTTTCACACAAAATTTGTAATATTATTTCTATACAATGAGAAATTTTAAAATGAGCAAGTTTGTTCTTTCCTTCTATTCTCCTTTTCTCTACCACCTGATATAAAATAGTAATATTATATTTCTATAATTATTTCCTTGAAATTGTTAAATATACTAGTATACCTTTAATTTTTTAGTTGTAAATGATTTACTTTGAATCCTGACTATATTGATTATAGTAGATTAACTGTTTTCCTCTAAGAGTTTTTATGTTTTCTGATCTTACCTTCAAAATTTTAACCCATTTCTAGTTAATTTTTGTGTGTGGCGTAAGATAGTAATGATAGTTTTATTCTTTTGCAAGTGACTATCCAGTTTTTCCAGCATTATATTTACTGAAGAGATGGCACTTTCCCCCTTGTATATTCTTGGCTCCTTTGTTTTAAACTTATTGATCATACATTGATAGGTTTATTTCTGGGCTCTCTGTTCTGTTCTATTAATCTTTGTATGTTTATATGGTAATACCATACTGTTTTAATTACTATAGATTTGTAATATGATTTGAAATCAGGGAGCATGGTGGCTCTAGCTTTGTTCTTTTTTTTCTCAAGATTTTTCAGGGTCTTTTGTGGTTCAACACAAATTTTAAGATTGTTCTATTTCTGTGAAAATTATTATTGGAATTTTTTAAAAAAGATTTTATTTATTTATTTATTTGACAGACAGAGATCACAAGTAGGCAGAGAGGCAGGCAGAGAGAGAGGAGGAAGCAGGCTTCCTGCTGAGCAGAGAGCCCGATGCGGGACTCAATCCCAGGACCCTGGGATCATGACCTGAGCCGAAGGCAGAGGTTTTAACCCACTGAGCCACCCAGGTGCCCCTATCATTGGAATTTTGATAGAGATTGAACTGAGTCTGTAAATTTTCTCTGGGTAGTATCGCCATTTTAACAATATTAATCCTTCTAATCCATGAGCACAGTTTATCTTTCCATTTGTTTGTGTCATCTTCGGTCTGTTTCATCCGTATCTTGGAGTTCTCAGAGTACAGGTCTTTCACCTCCTTGGACAAATTTATTCCTTGACATTTCATTCTTTTTGATGCATTTGTAAATGAGATTGTTTTCTTAATTTGTCTCTCTAATAGTTCACTATTAGTATATAGTAATGCAATCGATTTTTGTGTATAGATTTTGTAACCTTACACCTTTACTGATTTTATTTATCAGAACAGATTTTTTGGTATAGTCTATAGGGTTTTCTATAAATGAAATCATGTCTTCTGCAAATAGTGACAATTTTATTGCTTCCTTTCCTATTTGGATGCCTTTTATTTATTTTTCTTGCATAATTTCCCTGGCTAGGATTTCCAATACTGCTGAACAGAAGTGGCAAGAGTGAGCATCTCTTTCTGGTTCCTGATCTTAGAGGAAAAGCTTTTAGCTTTTCGTCATTGAGTATGTCTACTGTGGGCTTGTCATACATAGCCTTTATTATGCTGAGATGCCTTATCTCTGTACCTGCCCTGTTGAGGGTTTTTATCTTAAATGGGTGTTGGACTTTGTCACATACTTTTTCTGCATCTGGGGAGACCGTCTTCACTCTTTCTCTTATATTTTGTTAATGTCCTATATCAGGTTGATTGACTTGCAGCTGTTGAGCCGCCCTTCCATGCCTGGGATAAATACCCCCTTGATCATGGTATATGATCCTTTAAATATATTGTTGAATTTGGTTTCCCAGTGTTTTGTTGAGGACTTTTGAATCTATGCTCATCAGGGATATTGGCCTATAACTTTTTGTTTGTTTGTATGTTCATTTGGTTTTTGTTCTTTGTTTTTTAGTGTCCTTGTCCAGTTTCGGTAATAGTATTGGTAGCCTTGTAGAATGAGTTTGGCAGCATTCCTTCCTCTTCAAAGAAGAGGAAGTTCTTCAATTTTTTGTTTGTTTGTTTTTTTTGTTTTGTTTTTGTTTTTGTTTTTATTTTGAAGAGTTTGGGAAGGATCGATATTGAATCTTCTTTGAATTTTGAATTTTAGTAGAAATCACCAGTAAAGCCATCTGGTCCCAATTGTTGAAGGTTTGCCAAGACTTGTCATTGTTCCAAAGGAAGGAATCTCAATTAGCACCCAGTTTCAGGCTGATTGGAAGCCATACCCTTAGCGGCGGCTTTTAAAGTATGAAAATATATGCAATCCCCGGGGACCACAATGGTAAATCCTGCTGACCTCCTGTTCGGGAGATCTGGAGGTGTTTGACATTCGCAAAACTTGGGTCTCCTGATGAGCTGATGAGTGTGTAAACTCTTTTCTGAGAGTATTGCCATGCTGTAGCCAGTACTTGGGAAAGTGCAAAGATGGCTTTCCCTGGCTTACGTTCTCTGAGAGCACCTCTGTAGCCTCTTCATATGTGCCAAACCAAAAGCCGGCCCTTTAGGCTGAACCTCTAAGACAAGTAAATGGATTTTTTTCATAGGAAGGCTCGGGATGCATTTTGGTCTACTGTCTTTGCAGTGCCTGGTGATGATAGCCTGCCAAGAACTGTCTGCTCAGTTGTTTTAGGCCTGTGAGGCCCAGAAAGGCAAGCACCCCTGGCCACTAGACCCAGGGAGTCCCCTGTGTGCACAACATGGGCCTGCCAGCTTTTGCAAGGCAAGTTGAGTGCAGGACCCAGAAAGGTCCACTCATTTTAGCTTTAGTGAGGCCGGAGGAGAGCACAGGGTCAAGACACATCCACTGTTTTTGGTGAGGGAGTGGTAGAGCTCTGGGGTGGGGCATGCCTGCCAGCTTTAGTGGGGCAACAGCTGTGACTCTGGGAATCTTCTGGCACTAGTCAGGTGGAAAGGGAGTGCAGAAATGGTGCTTGCCAGTGCCTGTGTCCTGGACAGAATCCCAAGAGGCCCTATCTCTCAGGCAGATAGTTTAAAGATTAACAAATGAATAGTCTAAGGCACTTTTCTAAGAGCTGCTTTTGTGCTGGGTTCTGGGTGCCAGAGCCCTTGGAAATCAGAATCTCAGCTCCCTGCAGCCCTTTATGTCTCTGAGATGTAAGACAGCTGGTTTCAAAAGTCAGGTGTTTTGGGGGCTTGCATCTCTCTGGTTCAAGTTGCAAGGGTTGGCATGCCTTATGTGGGACACAAACCCCTTACTCTTTAGGGAGAAGCTCTGTCCATATTCCTGAGATCCCTACAGCCCTGGGCGTGGCATTTTTGGCGAGACTGCATCTCTTCCTTTCCTCCCTATCTTAATGTGGCCCTTTTATCCTTTGTTGTGGAGGAGCTTTTTAGCTGTTTTTCAGGTCTATTTCAGAAGGAGTTATTTGACAGGTAACAGTACAGTTGGTGTGTCCAAGCAAGAAGATGAAGTAAAGGGCTTTCTACCATCTAGGACTCCTTCTTCTGTCTGTAATCCTTTTGTTGTTTAATTACGTTTCTTTTTGGTTGCTTTTGAAATTATGTTTTCACAATGACTGTTTCTTTTATGTATTGCCCAATACTGTTTTCATTTCCCCGAGATATGTGTCTTTTTATGTCTAACTTCTGGCAGTCTTGGATCATCTCTCTGCTCCAAGCCCACTTTATCTTGATTTATAAGATCTTACACAGTCTTGCTTTCCTTGATCTCCATTGACATAGTTTCCTCCTCCCTTCCCCTGATTTTCTCAGTTCGAGGATTCTGCTCCTTGGTGTTCTTGGCACCTACCAGGCATGCTCTTGAGAGACTTGGCTGTTCTCTTTTGCTGGAATGTTTTCCTCTCACATGTCACCACCCATTGCTGTCTCACTTACTTGCTTCTGGTCTTTTTCTCAAAAGTCATGGTGAAGCCTTCCACCCACTTTAGTCTTCTTCCAAAATCTTATAATCTCCTTCCTGTTTTTTCTCCTTAGTTATTAACACTGCCTCTGCACTATTTGACTTCTTTACCTTGATTATGTCTTTCCCACTAGAAAGAAACCCTTCAAGAAACTTTGTCTTTCTACTACTTTATCTCCTGCACCAGATACAGAATAAGAGTTCCTTAAATAGTGTTAAGCGAGGTCAAGGGAGGAGTCAAGATGGCGGAGAAGTAGCAGGCTGAGACTACTTCGGGTAGCGGGAGATCAGCTAAATAGCTTATCTAAAGATTGCAAACACCTACAAATCCAACGGGAGACTGAAGAGAAGAAGAACAGCAATTCCAGAAACAGAAAATCAACCACTTTCTGCAAGGTAGGACTGGCAGAGAAGTGAATCCAAAGCGACAGGAAGATAGACCGTGGGGGGAGGGGCCGGCTCCCGGCGAGCGGCGGAGCAACGGAGCAAAATCAGGACTTTTAAAAGTCTGTTCCGCTGAGGGACATCGCTCCAGAGGCTTAACTGGGGTGAAGCCCAGGCGGGGTAAGCGCGGCCTCAGGTCCCGCAGGGTCGCAGAAGGATCGGGGGTGTCTCAGTGTCGCAGAGCTTACCGGTATTAGAACGGGGAAGCCGGCTGCAGAGACAGAGCCGAGGAGTGACTCTCAGCTCAGGGTTGCCTTGAACCGGTCGCAGGCTCGGTCAGCTCGGAGCGCGGCCGGAGGCCAGGGTGACGTGAGTCATTTGGCGCTGTTCTCTGAGGGCGCACTGAGGAGTGGGGCCCCGGGCTCTCGGCTCCTCCAGGCCGGAGACCGGGAGGCCGCCATCTTTATTCCCGTCCTCCGGACTCTACGGAAAGCGCTCAGGGAACAAAAGCTCCCGAAAGCGAACCCGAGCGGATGACTCAGCGCGGCCCCGGGTAAGGGCGGTGCAACTCCGCCTGGGGCAAAGAGGCTTGAGAATCACTACAACGGGCCCCTCCCCCAGAAGATCTACGGGAAACCCAGCCAGGACCAAGTTCACCTACCAAGGAGAACGGCGGAATTCCAGAGGAGCAGAAAGCAAAGCACGGAACTCATGGCTTTCTCCCCATGATTTTTTAGCCTTGCAGTTAATTTAATTTTTTTTTCTTTTTCAATTTTTTTTTCTTTTTCTCTTCTGCTAAATTTTTTTTAACTTTTACCATTTTCTTTTTTTTAACGTTTTTTAAATAGTTTATCTAATATATATATATATTTTTTCCTCTTTTTATATTTTTTTCTTTATCGACTTTCTTTTTTTTAATAGTTTTTTTTTTCTTTCTTTCTGAACCCCTTTTTATCCCCTTTCTCCCCCCTCACAATTCAGGATCTCTTCTGATTTGGCTAAAGCATATTTTCCTGGGGTTGTTGCCACCCTTTTAGTATTTTACTTGCTCCTTCATAAACTCTTATCTGGACAAAATGACAAGGCGGAAAAATTCACAACAAAAAACAGACCAAGAGGCAATACCAAAGGCTAGGGACCTAATCAATACAGACATTGGTAATATGACAGATATAGAGTTCAGAATGATGATTCTCAAGGTTCTAGCCGGGCTTGAAAAAGGCATGGAAGATATTAAAGCAACCCTCTCGGGAGATATAAAAGCCCTTTCTGGAGAAATAAAAGAACTAAAATCTAACCAAGTTGAAATCAAAAAAGCTATTAATGAGGTGCAATCAAAAATGGAGGCTCTCACTGCTAGGATAAATGAGGCAGAAGAAAGAATTAGCGATATAGAAGACCAAATGACAGAGAATAAAGAAGCTGAGCAAAAGAGGGACAAACAGCTACTGGACCACGAGGGGAGAATTCGAGAGATAAGTGACACCATAAGACGAAACAACATTAGATAATTGGGATTCCAGAAGAAGAGGAAACAGAGAGGGGAGCAGAAGGTATATTGGAGAGAATTATTGGAGAGAATTTCCCCAATATGGCAAAGGGAACAAGCATCAAAATCCAGGAGGTTCAGAGAACCCCCCTCAAAATCAATAAGAATAGGTCTACACCCCGTCACCTAATAGTAAAATTGACAAGTCTTAGTGACAAAGAAAAGATCCTGAAAGCAGCCCGGGAAAAGAAGTCTGTAACGTACAATGGTAAAAATATTAGATTGGCAGCAGACTTATCCACAGAGACCTGGCAGGCCAGAAAGAGCTGGCATGATATATTCAGAGTACTAAATGAGAAAAACATGCAGCCAAGAATACTATATCCAGCTAGGCTATCATTGAAAATAGAAGGAGAGATTAAAAGCTTCCAGGACAAACAAAAACTGAAAGAATTTGCAAATACCAAACCAGCTCTACAGGAAATATTGAAAGGGGTCCTCTAAGCAAAGAGAGACCCTCAAAGTAGTAGATCAGAAAGAAACAGAGACAATATACAATAACAGTCACCTTACAGGCAATACAATGGCACTAAATTCATATCTCTCAATACTTACCCTGAATGTTAATGGGCTAAATGCCCCAATCAAAAGACACAGGGTATCAGAATGGATAAAAAAACAAAAACCATCTATATGTTGCCTACAAGAAACTCATCTTACACCCGAAGACACCTCCAGGTTTAAAGTGAGGGGGTGGAAAAGAATTTACCATGCTAATGGACATCAGAAGAAAGCAGGAGTGGCAATCCTTATAGCAGATCAATTAGATTTTAAGCCAAAGATTATAATAAGAGATGAGGAAGGACACTATATCATGCTCAAAGGAACTGTCCAACAAGAAGATCTAACAATTTTAAATATCTATGCCCCTAACGTGGGAGCAGCCAACTATATAAACCAATTAATAACAAAATCAAAGAAACACATCGACAAGAATACAATAATAGTAGGGGATTTTAACACTCCCCTCACTGAAATGGACAGATCATCCAAGCAAAAGATCAACAAGGAAATCAAGGCCTTAAATAACACACTGGACCAGATGGACATCACAGATATATTCAGAACATTTCATCCCAAAGCAACAGAATACACATTCTTCTCTAGTGCACATGGAACGTTCTCCAGAATAGATCACATTCTTGGTCCTAAATCAAGTCTCAACCGGTATCAAAAGATTGGGATCATTCCCTGCATATTTTCAGACCACAATGCTCTAAAGCTAGAACTCAATCACAAGAGGAAATTTGGAAAGAACCCAAATACATGGAGACTAAACAGCATCCTTCTAAAGAATGAATGGGTCAACCAGGAAATTAAAGAAGAATTGAAAAAATTCATGGAAACAAATGATAATGAAAACACAATGGTTCAGAATCTGTGGGACACAACAAAGGCAGTCCTGAGAGGAAAATATATAGCGGTACAAGCCTTTCTCAAGAAACAAGAAAGGTCTCAGGTACACAACCTAACCCTACACCTAAAGGAGCTGGAGAAAGAACAAGAAAGAAACCCTAAACCCAGCAGGAGAAGAGAAATCATAAAGATCAGAGCAGAAATCAATGAAATAGAAACCAAAAAAACAATAGAACAAATCAACGAAACTAGGAGCTGGTTCTTTGAAAGAATTAATAAGATTGATAAACCCCTGGCCAGACTTATCAAAAAGAAAAGAGAGAGGACCCAAATAAATAAAATCATGAATGAAAGAGGAGAGATCACAACGAACACCAAAGAAATACAGACAATTATAAGAACATACTATGAGCAACTCTACGGCAACAAATTTGACAATCTGGAAGAAATGGATGCATTCCTAGAGACATATAAACTACCACAACTGAACCAGGAAGAAATAGAAAGCCTGAACAGACCCATAACCAGTAAGGAGATTGAAACAATCATCAAAAATCTCCAAACAAACAAAAGCCCAGGGCCAGACAGCTTCCCGGGGGAATTCTACCAAACATTTAAAGAAGAACTAATTCCTATTCTCCTGAAACTGTTCCAAAAAATAGCAATAGAAGGAAAACTTCCAAACTCATTTTATGAGGCCAGCATCACCTTGATCCCAAAACCAGACAAGGATCCCAACAAAAAAGAGAACTACAGTCCAATATCCTTGATGAACACAGATGCAAAAATTCTCACCAAAATACTAGCCAATAGGATTCAACAGTACGTTAAAAGGATTATTCACCACGACCAAGTGGGATTTATTCCAGGGCTGCAAGGCTGGTTCAACATCCGCAAATCAATCAATGTGATACAACACATTAATAAAAGAAAGAACAAGAACCATATGATACTCTCCATAGATGCTGAAAAAGCATTTGACAAAGTACAGCATCCCTTCCTGATCAAAACTCTTCAAAGTGTAGGGATAGACGGCACATACCTCAATATTATCAAAGCCATCTATGAAAAACCCACCGCAAATATCATTCTCAATGGAGAAAAACTGAAAGCTTTTCCGCTAAGGTCAGGAACACGGCAGGGATGTCCGTTATCACCACTGCTATTCAACATAGTACTAGAAGTCCTAGCCTCATCAATCAGACAACAAAAGGAAATTAAAGGCATCCAAATCGGCAAAGAAGAAGTCAAACTATCACTCTTCGCAGATGATATGATACTCTATGTGGAAAACCCAAAAGACTCCACTCCAAAACTGCTAGAACTTGTACAGGAATTCAGTAAAGTGTCAGGATATAAAATCAATGCACAGAAATCAGTTGCATTTCTCTACCCCAACAACAAGACAGAAGAAAGAGAAATTAAGGAGTCCATCCCATTTACAATTGCACCCAAAACTATAAGATACCTAGGAATAAACCTAACCAAAGAGACTAAGAATCTATACTCAGAAAACTATAAAGTACTCATGAAAGAAATTGAGGAAGACACAAAGAAATGGAAAAATGTTCCATGCTCCTGGATTGGAAGAATAAATATTGTGAAAATGTCTATGCTACCTAAAACAATCTACACATTTAATGCAATTCCTATCAAAGTACCATCCATTTTTTTCAAAGAAATGGAACAAATAATCCTAAAATTTATATGGAACCAGAAAAGACCTCGAATAGCCAAAGGAATATTGAAAAAGAAAGCCAAAGTTGGTGGCATCACAATTCCGGACTTCAAGCTCTATTACAAAGCTGTCATCATCTAGACAGCATGGTACTGGCACAAAAACAGACACATAGATCAATGGAACAGAATAGAGAGCCCAGAAATGGACCCTCGACTCTATGGTCAACTCATCTTCGACAAAGCAGGAAAGAATGTCCAATGGAACAAAGACAGCCTCTTCAATAAATGGTGTTGGGAAAATTGGACAGCCACATGCAGAAAAATGAAATTGGATCATTTCCTTACACCACACACGAAAATAGACTCAAAATGGATGAAGGATCTCAATGTGAGAAAGGAATCCATCAAAATCCTCGAGGAAAACACAGGCAGCAACCTCTTCGACGTCAGCCGCAGCAACATCTTCCTAGGAACATCACCAAAGGCAAGGGAAGCAAGGGCAAAAATGAACTTTTGGGATTTTATCAAGATCAAAAGCTTTTGCACAGCAAAGGAAACAGTGAACAAAACCAAAAGACAACTGACAGAATGGGAGAAGATATTTGCAAATGACATATCAGATAAAGGGCTAGTGTCCAAAATCTATAAAGAACTTAGCAAACTCAACACCCAAAGAACAAATAATCCAATCAAGAAATGGGCAGAGGTCATGAACAGACATTTCTGCAAAGAAGACATCCAGATGGCCAACAGACACATGAAAAAGTGCTCCATATCACTCGGCATCAGGGAAATACAAATCAAAACCACCATGAGATATCACCTCACACCAGTCAGAATGGCTAAACTTAACAAGTCAGGAAATGACAGATGCTGGCGAGGATGCGGAGAAAGGGGAACCCTCCTACACTGTTGGTGGGAATGCAAGCTGGTGCAGCCACTCTGGAAAACAGCATGGAGGTTCCTCAAAATGTTGAAAATAGAACTACCCTATGACCCTGCAATTGCACTGCTGGGTATTTACCCTAAAGATACAAACATAGTGATCCGAAGGGGCACATGCACCCGAATGTTTATAGCAGCAATGTCTACAATAGCCAAACTATGGAAAGAACCTAGATGTCCATCTACAGACGAATGGATAAAGCAGATGTGGTATATATACACAATGGAATACTATGCAGCCATCAAAAGAAATGAAATCTTGCCATTTGCGACGACGTGGATGGAACTAGAGGGTATCATGCTTAGCGAAATAAGTCAATCGGAGAAAGACAACTATCATATGATCTCCCTGATATGAGGGAGAGGAGATGCAACATGGGGGGTCGAGGGGGTAGGAGAAGAGTAAATGAAACAAGATGGGATTGGGAGGGAGACAAACCATAAGTGACTCTTAATCTCACAAAACAAACTGAGGGTTGATGGGGGGAGGGGGTTGGGAGAGGGGGTGGGGTTATGGATATCGGGGAGGGTATGTGCTATGGTGAGTGTTGTGAAGTGTGTAAACCTGGCGATTCGCAGACCTGTACCCCTGGGGATAAAAATATATGTTTATAAAGCTGTAAAAAAAAAAAAAAAAAAGAAAGAAAGAAAGGATGAATCCCCAAGTTTTGTAGCAACATGGACGGGACTGGAAGAGATTATGCTGAGTGAAATAAGTCAAGCAGAGAGAGTCAATTATCATATGGTTTCACTTATTTGTGGAGCATAACAAATAGCATGGAGGACAAGGGGAGATGGAGAGGAGAAGGGAGTTGAGGGAAATTGGAAGGGGAGGTGAACCATGAGAGACTATGGACTCTGAAAAACGATCTGAGAATTTTGAAGGGGTGGGGGGTGGGAGGTTGGGGGCACCAGGTGGTGGGTATTGTAGAGGGCACGGATTGCATGGAGCACTGGGTGTGGTGCAAAAATAATGAATACTGTTATGCTGAAAAAAAAAAATTATAAAACTGAAAAAAAAAATATATAGTGTTAAGCGAACAAAAAGATAGAGGAGTTCCGGGTCTTCTCAACTTTATTTTCCAAATATGTCATTTAAATGGTACTTTTTCACCATCAGATTTTTCACTTGAACATGTTCTTTTCCATAACCCAGTGTTTTGTTTCTTATACCTTTCTATACCACTTAATTTTATTGATGTTATAATTTCCTTATTCTTTCCGCAGCTCGGAAGCTATTTTGATGCTTTTGGTCTGTTCATTGCTTTCCACTAGTGTTCAACTTCCTTTTTTTTTTTTCCTCAGAACAATACAGGAGGCCCTAAAATAGCTGATTGGAAGTTATTGTGCATGTCGTTGCTTATGGATTACCAGGCTTCATTGTAGAATATTAGGGCTAGAACTTATTTTATTGTCAGATACCCAACTCGTAGTGTCTTTGAGTTTTTCTCTGGGGCTGGTAAGGTACCTAGTACCTAAGAGGCTGCCATTGTTCTTAGGCCAGAGAGGGAGGATAGAACATCTCACCCCTTGAGAGGAATAATCAATCTCTCTTTCTTTCTTTTTCTTCCTTTCTTCATTCCTTCCTTCCCTTCCCTTCCCCTTCTTTTTCCTTCCATTCTTCCTTCCATCCTTTCTCTCTCTCTCTCCTTCTCAGTCCTTCTGTCTTTCTTGGAAGAATTTTCTCCTTCAGTATGGTTCCAGCTCCTCAGTGGGTGCCATATGTTTCCCACTACCTCTTTCCCTGGCTAAAACTCTCCGGAGAGGAAGATTCTGGCTTTATCCTGACAGGGGTAAAATTGTTTCCTTACTTCTTGGATAGGGGAAGAGATCTCTAACCCAGCTTCGGAGAGCTGCGTTCCCTAATACTCCCTGGTATTTCTGTGATTCTTTGACATAGTTTTCCCTGTAATTCTTCTGTAGAGACTTGAGAATCTATCTTTCCTAAGTCTGTGTCATGTACTACCAATATATCTGTCTTCTGGATTTCACATTTCAGTTTGTGATTATCTTTCTCGTTCCTAGTCCTTTTTGTTTATTCCTTTTTTTCTCCCTTAAATCTCTAGTGTATCTTCAGGACCAAACGGAGAAAAACACATTGTTCAGTTCATTCATTTAAAATGGTAACACTGGGGCACCTGGGTGGCTCAGTCATTAAGCGTCTGCCTTCGGCTTAGGTCATGATCCGGGGTCCTGGGATCGGGCCCTGCATTGGGCTCCCTGTTCAACAGGAAGCTTGCTTCTCCCTTTCCCACTCCCCCAGCTTCTGTTCCCTCTATCTCATAGTCTCTCTGTCTCAAATAAGTAAATAAAATCTTTAAAAAACAATTAAAAAAATAAAATGGTAACACTATTTAAAGGGTTCTTATTTTGCATCTATAATGAACTCATTTTAGTGTACCTGATGCCTAATAATTTTTAGTTAAGATATTTAGGCCAGTAGAAGATTTTGGTCACTTAATTTCCCATGTTTCATATTTAGAAGAAAGTGATTTATCACAATAGAGGGAGAGAAAAACAATATAATTTTAGGACATCAAAAGGCCAGTGTATGAGTTGTGGCATTAACTCTGCCCTCAGCCATTTCTCTACCTTACCAGTCCTCAGATTTCCTACTCTATTAGTTGATAGGTTTAGGCAAATGGTCTCTGAGATCATTCTAGAATAAATATTTTACTTCGTATTGATATAAATAGGCTTCCATTGGTTTGTTTGTGTGTGTGTGTATGTAAGATTTTATTTATTTATATGACAGAGAGATCACAAGCAGGCAGAGAGAGTGGGGGAAGCCAGCTCCCCGCCAAGCAGAGAGCCTGATGCGGGGCTCGATCCCAGGACCCTGAGATCACAACCCCAGCCAAAGGCAGAGGCCCAACCCACTGAGCCACCCAGGTGCCCCTGGTTTGTGTGTTTTAGCACAGGTTCCACTGAGTCACTCCCAAAATATGTAAACTGCTCATATTGTGTCGCCACTTTATTGAGAATATTTCTGACTCCCTTTTTTATTGCATGTATTAGGACTGAGTTCTGACATTTGCTTCTCGTTAGCAGTACTGGAAAGAATTTAATCATCTTCAGTTAGCAAAAACTTGTTGTGTTCACAGGCCCTGTTGAAGTTGTCTTTTGTCAGAGGAATAGGGAAATCATTAGAGGTAGACAGTTTCTTAGGGATCATTGATCCAACCCCCTTTTTTTTCCCAGAGGAGGAAACTTAGGCATATATTGCTGATCCATGATCAACCTATGTTTGAAGTGAGCAGGTTCATTTATGCCCATTTTTGCTTTTTAAAGAGTTAACAGGAAGCAAAAACCCCAAGGTATTTATTTACAATTGGCTGCACAGGCTCCACAGGACCACATGGAAGGCGACTGACACAGAGTTTGTACGTGAGTACTGAGGGAGGCCTGCCAGGCCAGCAGTAGCCCCGGGGGGGCCCTCGGACCAAGCAGAGCTGTAAGTTGCCTCTCTACTCACAGAGTGGTCTGGTTGCCTGCCTGAGGTTGGTGGCCAGTGGGCTGCAGTGGGGGAATGTGCCTAGAGGTTGGGGATGGCACTGCCCAGGTAGCCCTGAGCCCCTGGCGCCTCAGCCCCTCTAGTCCTTCATGTCCCAGGAAAGCCATGGTCCTCTGATCCTCTCTGAGTCGTACCCCAGCCTTGCTGCTGATGGCCAGAGGTTAGTAGTACACCTCCAGGCAGATGGGGAAGCTGGGTCACACTTGTAGGCCCTCATTGCCATCTGTGGGCCAATCTGGCCATAGCTGCTGCTGGGGAGAAGCTACCAGTCCCTGGAAGGTCACCATCCTGGGGCTAGCCCTGCCACTGATCCTGTCCCAGAGTGGTGACCTGGCCCAACTCTACATAGTTTCTGTTTTCAGTAAATATATGTGCAGTACTGTTAACATGTTCTTTTTCTTCCTTATTGTTTTCATAACATTTTTTTTTGCTCTAGCTTAATTTATGAATACAGCATGTAATACACATAAAATGTAAAATCTGTGTTCGTTGACTAGGTTATTGGCAAGGCTTTTAGTCAAAAGTAGGCTATTAGTAGTTATGTTTTTAGGAAGTCAGAAGTCATATGTGGTTTTTTGACTGTATTGGGGTTTGGCGGCCCTAACCCCTGCCCTGTTCAAGCGTCAGCCCTATGGTGATGGTGATTGCTTACTGTCACACTGAGATTCAATTAAGCAGTACCACCAAGGCCTGAACTCTTACTCTTCCAGATCCTGACGCATTCAGGATTCTGTCTCTGCTGTTGTAGTCAGTTTCGTTCTGTTTTTGATTTATTGGTCCATACAGTGATTGTAAATAGAGCACAACACTGTCCACCCTCACTCAGCTCTTACATTGGTAATTCAGCTTGATTTCTCAATGGTAGCCACACAGCGTACTCCTTCTTGTAGATGTGTCTTACTTCTCCATTATTTGGTATTGATTCTTTAGTTCACCTCTTTCTATGAAGACCCCGTCAAAGCATATTAAAATGGAGCTTATCAAATAACAAACTGTTACCATTAGAAATTGCGACTTAGGCAGAGGCCAGAGAGGAACTGACTGATCTGCCCATCAGTTGATACAAGGCTGCCTGATGCGGAAACTCATGTCCCGTCTTCTTCCATGATCAACAGAAACCATCAGTTACCAGGGAAAAGTCCTTACTAGGACTGGAGTAATCCCAAAGAGAGCAGTGCTTTTTCTTGAAGAAATGCTGGGATAGGGTCTGGGTATGAGAATGTTAGCAGAGCAACATGGAAAGGCATGTCAGTATGAACCACCAAAGCATTTATGTTATCAGGAAGGCGTGAAAGTACCAACAGCTTTAAGTAGGCCAGAAGTGGTCAGATTCTCAAGAGTTGGACTTGAGGTGGAGTACAGAGACATCCAGTCCAAGACCCATCCCTTTCATATCCTTTGGTAACCTGTGTCCTGACATTCATCCCTTTACAAATCCTCTGCACTCCTTATCCTCATCATGCAGTTCCTTATAATCTTCCACATGCTTCTGAATTCTCTATGCCATGTGGTTGCCCTGCCATAAAAACAGTGACAATTTGTCTGACTTCTGAAACTCTAGATCAGTTACCCGTTTTTAAATTTCATAGAAGCATACAATGTATAGTTTGTGTCTAGTTCCTTTCATCATTAAATCTGAGAAATTGAATATTATATATATCCACATATATATTTATATTTTCTTACACAGTCTTCTCTATACCTTCATTTCCTTTAGATCGTTACACAGTCTCAAAGCTCATATATTCTTTCTCTTACAACTTTTGACTTTTACGTCCTCTAATGTTCTTTCATTATTCCCTTAGATTACACAAATACACCAATTCTACTCTCAAAGACAGTATTCCTACTAATTATCTGGTACATCTAAATCCTGTAACAAAATATAAACCCCCAAATCTGTAGTCACAGGATGTGGAATCTACACATGTGGATATGTGCAAAAGTAAAACACATAAAGCATGCATACCATTCTCAGTCACACAAAATTCACCCCATATTCAGATTCACGAACACCAAAGCAGTTACACATTAGGCACTGGCCCCGTTTGAACCAACGTGTTAGGAACTTACACACACAAAGCACATTACATCCATCACACCATTATGATACAACAGATGCCCAGTACACGTATCAGACACACCCATAGGAAATGATGGTATTATTAAACAGTTAATTAGTGAGCAGTGAGCTTGGTTACCATGGCAACAGAAACACTGACATAATCATGAGGAATATGTTCTTCAAAAATAAAACTTCAGGGGCGCCTGGGTGGCTCAGTGGGTTAAAGCCTCTGCCTTCAGCTCGGGTCATGATCCCAGGGTCCTGGGATCGAGCCCCACATCGGGCTCTCTGCTCAGTGGGGAGCCTGCTTCCTCCTCTCGCTGACTGTCTCTCTGCCTGCTTGTAATCTCTGTCAAATAAATAAAATCTTTAAAAAATAAATAAATAAAACTTCATTGGTTGTCTCATTTGAGATTATAAATCTTTAGGAGTTCAGAACACAGAGGGTAAAAGTGTAACAAATGTGAAGGAAGGCAAATGGTACTGAAAATCCTAACCACAGTGAATGACTATCAGGAGCCATGGTAGCAGCATCCAGACAGAAAGACAGGATACCGCAATAGGCCAATTCTTTGCCCAAACTAAAGATAACTATTTAGGGCAAAATAAGTAATTCCATGGGGGGTGGGGAGAGTGGGGAAAATAGATTAGGGACAAGAGTGTAAGAGGGGAACAGAATGGGACCAGCTGTTTTTATTACTTTTGTTCAATTTTTTAGGCCATCATAGGATCCACAACCTGGCCACTCTTTGGAAGACAGTCCTCCAGACCCTGAAACAAAAAGTGAACACTTCACCTGTTATTCCTCATTCTTTAGTAAGGAGAATGGAAGGGCATTTCAAGTCTAGGCAGATGAGGGAAGAAGGGGTCTGAAGAGACCTATAGACATCCAGCTCAGCATCTCTCCAAAGCCAGAGGGAGAAAGGTGCACATGAGGCCCAGTTATAATCTTATTCTCTGCCCTGATCTGGGGATATGAGTTTCCTGTTTCTGTACCCTCAATAGGAACTCATTACAAATACTTTTCACTTTTAGTGGGTAGAGAAGAATTGTGTGCCTACATTTTGGGGAAGATATCATTCATTGAGGGAAGAAGTGGAATCCATAGGCATAGTATTCACAATTGCTGTAGTTTCAGTTCAACCTAAAAGTAAAGAATAAATGTAAAATTAAACCATAGCTTGTAGTACTCTAGAAATATCTGACTTCAGAATATGTAAAAGCTCCGAATTGATAGTCATCCATGTTAAGGGTCCTATGGTAATGACTTCCTGAACGTGAACTCAGTCTAAAACTACAAAGCACACAATCTAAGGCAGATTCTGCAAACACAGTGAACATTAAGGTTTAACATCAAAGAAGATCATTTAATTGAACAGTGCTATTAGGGATGGTAAATAAGAATGTTTACAGTTATTAAATTTGTAAAGTCATAAAACACTACCAGGAAAAAAAATATTTAAAAAATCTAAAGTTTTAGAACTGAAAAATAATGTTCTAGAAATTATAAAAAATGTGGATGAGTTAAACATCACATTCAACACAAGTTTTATTATTAGCTATCAAATAATTTAGCAAATGACCACAAACTTAGTAGATTAAAGACAACAAAAATGTGTTCTTTATATTTCTAGAGGTCAGAAGTCTAAAATATGGCATATGGAACCACCCATCTAATCCGAAATAATCTCCCCACCTCAGGGTTCTTAATTTAATAATATCTATAAAGTCCCTTGGTCCTTATAAGGTAACATTACAGATTCTGGTGATAGGATATGGGCATCTTCGGGTGAGGCATTATTCAGGCCATAACAACTAAAGTGAAACTCATCTCACACAGTGATGTATGTATAGTCAGGTAAACAAATATTAAAATACATTGACTGTGCACTGTGATAGCACAGTTCCAGGACACACTGTCGGGATTCCATAAAGACAAAGTACATATATTATGTCCATCTAGCCATCAACACTTGGGAAAAAGAAATATTGTCCAGGACTTTTATTTTGGAGCTTTGGCTAGAAAAGAGAACATAGTGTCCATGTGTGTCTGACGTAGAGTGAGCAATCCAGATGCATTGAATGTATGAAATATTGGATATATCTCCTTAACTTTACTTCAATTTATAGAAATTGTAAAGGAGCAAAAGGCTGCTGCAGAGCCTGGTCCTAGTACCCGGCAATAAGGAAATAATGTTGTCTCTGAAGGCGTATCATGCAATAAGAGTACTAGTAAGTAGAGAGGTCTGAACTGGAGGTCGGGGGTGGCCAAGGGGGAATTGTAAGTATGGCTGAGGGTCCAGCTGAGCATTAGCTGTCTACACACTGATAGATGAGAGATGTAAGCTGATTCTAACCCATGTCTGGACCACAATAGGAATGCAAGGTCTTTTCCTTCCCTAGGAGGAAGTGCATCTCTATAACAAACTGAGGGTTCCTGGCGGGTGGAGGGTAGGAATGGGGTGGCTAGGTTATGAACATTGGGGAGGGTATGTGCTGTGGTGGGTGCTGTGAAGTGTGTAAGCCTGAGGATTCACACACCTGTACCCCTGGGGCAAATAATACATTATATGTTAATAATAAAAAAATGCATTCTTGAAAACTAAAAAAAAAAAAAAAACAACAAAACAAAAAACAAAAAACAACCTGGTGACTCAAGGGAAGTCTCAAAAAAGACAAATATCCACAAGTGCAGGGTTATCAAAATAGGGCCATATTTGCAAAGGTGGAAATGTCAGACCTCTCTGAGAAACAGGAATATAAACTCAGTCTGAACCAGGGAAGATGAGCTCTGTTGGTCAGAATGTGACAACTCATGTGATATGGGCCAGCAAGGACCAGCTAGAGCATCTAAGCAGAAACCAGTAGATTTCACTTCTTTTTCTGATGTGTGAGCTCCTTAGCATATGTCCTTTCATGGGTGGAGAAGGGGCATAAATTTGAAAGGGTCCTTAGTTTCTCCCTCTAGCAACCTCCTACCCTCATAAACACACAGAAATCTTTATTCCGTCACACCCACTGCTGGACTTAACACAATGTCCTCTCATATTTACCCCTGTATACACTCATCCCTGAATTTCTCATTCTCCACTCCCATATCCTTGCACTCTCAGACACACTCATAAGCTCAGATCCTCATGTCTTGAACATTTACATCTCATTTTGCAGCATATGCATTCCTCAAGTTTGCTTTCTCTAATGTCCTTCCTTAGCCACTAATCTTGAACTCACACAAAAAACCTCACTGTTGTAGGACTTTGTAATTTCACATTAACAATGCACGAAGCCAATATAGTCATTTAACATTTTGTAAAACTCCCCTGTTTGCAGTCCCCTAGGCCCCCCATGTAATTCCACAATCAAGGAGCTCACATGAAGTGTCGCATCCATCGTTCACAGGGTCAGTGTGTACTGCTTTCACAATCTAAGCAGTTATCACGAAATCACCCAGCTCCATACTTCACTCACAAACCAAATAGATACTCTGCAACTACTTAAACTTTAGTACTATGTGACACACAGATCACTTGTAATACAGGGAAGACATACTGCTGTACGTCTCTAGAAGGATGCTGCAGTGTCACCCACGACGCTCCTGCTACCTTCATATGCAATGGCATATCACCTCTACACACTCTGCATAAAATTGTTGAGGAAACGTGACAGACACATACACACATCAGACTGTGTTCACAAACATGGCACACATACTAAGTCCCTAGAAAATACAGCACCCCACTGAATTGTCTCATTCCTAAACCAACATGACCTATCAGACACTCTCCAGAGACCCAAGAGACAAAGTAGGTGCATTTTGTGAAGTAAAAATTGAGTTATAAGCTTCCCTGAAGTTTTTAAACCCAGGAGGAGACTTAATATGTTTGAGTTATTTTCTAAGGAACAAAAATTGGCCTATTTCCTGAAAGCTGAGTTTGGAAATGTAGATTAGGAGGAAGAAAAACTAACTGGTGATTTTTGTGATATGTTTAAATTCATGGCAGAGATAGAGATGGTCCTAAAAATACACATATTTTACCAGGGAAATAACCAACAGCCTAGAATTTCGCTGTTCATTGGTAAGGTTTAGAGGTAGGCTTATGTGTACGGTGAGTATAGATGCAAAAGTTAATCAGAACAGTGTGTGAGAATCTGAGGAGGGTGACACCACCAACTGGGCCAAGTGACAGCTGAGCCATTTGGCAGTCAGAAGCTCCTAGGAGGGGATCTGTGCCCAATGTGGGGAGGTGTGGCCTGGAGTCAGCCTTGGGGATCCTACTGGAGTCTCCTGGTCCCGCAGAGCTGTGCAGCAGAGCCCTCAGGTAAGGTCCAACCCAGATACCTGAAAGAGGAGGCCAAGGAGCAGCAGTGGAAGTCGGTCAGTTCCTTCCTGTAAATTCGAACCCTCCCAGGAAGCAATAGGACTTTCATATCATAAACCACAGCTGGCAGACCAAAGAGCTTTACTGACATGCTCTGAATTTATTCTTGTGGTAAACAGAATAGTGAGAGTGCAGGCGCCTTACCATGTACTAGGCAAGAATTTGAGCCTCTAATCCATGGCAGAAAACAACATAAGGCTTTTAGAGGTAACCAGACATTTCATTCCAGAAAATGTTTTTAGATACCTAGATTTTAGAACTTTGAAGAGATGCTGGACTATTATCTTCATGGGGACAAGTACTGTATGGGTTATTATACATGCTATTTCTTGAATGTTTAGTGAAGGCAAAAAAAAAAAAAAAAGACAAAAAACAAAAAACAAACAAACAAGAAAGCAAAACAAAAGAAAAAGTCACCTGTCTGCTTTTCCTTTTCTTTCCCAGGAGTTTTAAACACAGATGAAGAAGTTTTACCTGGACCCTCTGGGTTGGCCCAAGGCCATGGGTAGATGGCAGCAGATTCAAACTCAGAATACTCCTTTGTGTCTGCAGACAAGCTCTTTCGCCCTGGTTTTTGGTGGGGGAGAATCGGGGCTGAGGGGGAATCAGGCAGGGAGGTGAGGCAGCATGTTAACCAAAAATTAGAATTAAGTGCCAGTGCTCAGCTATGGCCATAAATGACCCCTTTGCTCAAGGACGGCCCAAGGGCTCTGTTCTTAATTAATAGGCAGAAATGTACCATGTCAGGATCCCTGTCTTCCTTTGGAAGACGCTCTTAAAGGATCTCAATTGGAAGATTAAAAATCTAAGAGAAATGTAGAAATACAATTCTTGAAGAGGAGTTTGGGGCAAGTTTGTGAAGTCTTAATTTGAACATCTCCAGCACCAGGATTCCCAGGAAGCCCTGAAAATTTATTTTGTCTATATCTATAGTATCATTATATCTATCTATTCTCTCTCTCTACATATATATGTGTGTATAGATAGACACCAACATAGAAGTAGATAGATACACATGCAGAATTCTTCATAAAACTTGTACCCCATGCTCCCTAATTACACAGTTTCTCATGAGGAAAATCAAGCTGAAAATACCCAACTTTAGTGAGGGCATACTGTTTCACAGACATGGTTCTTTCTACATGTTCAGTGTTCGTTACACATCTCCAGAAATCCCACATGCAAGGTACTCAGTATTATGGGCATCCACCATAAACAAAATTTTGATCATTGTTATTTACTTCTCTTTTGGAGTAAGTGAAGTTTTAAAAGGTAAACTCACCTTCATATTAGAGTTTTCTACTGAGGAAATCACTTAATTTCTGTGAGAGCAAGTGTCATGTGTGGTAATGTTGTATAACTTAAGAGTGTTCACTCAGTGTGGCTCTTTTGAAAGGATACAGACTCCAGAAAATGCCGCATCTCAATTTATTGTTTTATTCTTATTCCATTCACCAGAATTCAAGAGGAAGAGTCAAGAGGTTGTGGCTCAGCCCAAGTCCTCTGCCGTGGTCCCTCCTGGTGGTGAGGCAGCCGAAGAAAAGTCCACTCCCTCACAATATTTCTCCTGTTTCTCCTCGCTGTCTCAGCTCATTCGTGCTAATGAGGATGGTAAGGGAAATACACAGGTGGGGTCTGAGCATGGATGGGAGGTACAACTGAGCTGCTCAGCCCAAGCCCTCTTATTTAAATCTCCACTTAAAAATCTGAAGAGGGCTTCAGGCAGAGGCACTAGGACTGAAGGCTCTGCAGAGGGACAAATGGCAATGTGCCTCCAGGGTTAGGACCCAGTTACTCGTGAGAACACTGGGACAGCTGGGGGTCAGGAAGAGCACTGGGCTGGTGTGGGCCTTTCATCATAGTCTTCCCCCTCAGGTGAGCATGAACTCCTATCCTCATACACACTCCTGCATCTGTCTGCCTTCCTACCAGTTATGGTCCCATTTCTCCTTCCCTTTGCTTTTAGACAGGCCTTCATTCTTCATCAACCTTCCCATTCTCTAGTATGTGAGGGCACAGCTATGCCCTCATACCCTCACTCCTTCACACAATCAGACTCACCCTTTTACACACTAATGCCCTAAGGAATTTACATCCCCTCACACCAATCACCTGGTTTAACTCCCTCACACTAAGCCAAATTGTGGAAAACTGCTACACCCTGAGAGGGATGCACTTTCCTATAGAGCCTTTCTCACCCACATGCCACTTCATGCACGAAGACATCGGCTCTTCACAGAGCCGCATGTTCGGGGAGCTCAGGTCACTTCTGGTAACACTCTAAGTCCTGTTAACTTCTGGTAACACTCTAAGTCACGACAAGAAATGGCACCACTCCTGCACTTGTTCATATGCTCTGTCACACTGTGGAATACGCGTACACACACTCATCCGCCGTCACCTTGCACCATCATCAGAAACACTCATCAGGGGCTCCTGGGTGGCTCAGTCATTTGAGCAGCCAAGGCTTGGTTTTGGCTCAGGTCATGATCTCAGGGTCATGAGATCAAGCCCTGCGTCAGGCTTCATTCTCAGCAGAGAGTCTGCTTGTCCCTCTCCCTCCATCCCTCCTCTCTCTCTCAAATAAACAAAATACTGAAGAAAAAAAAAAAAAGAAAAAACCAACCACTCATCAGATGTGTCCCAAAACACACTTGCAAGTCCACAAGACACACCACACCCTCATTCCCACATAGTTAGACAATCTACGCCCCTCAAAGCATAGCACTCAGAGAATTCTGAAATATCACATGTATGTATACTTAGGCTCCACATGTCTGCATAGGAATAGTCTCATGGGCATCTCGCCTCCTCCAGATACCGCAGACTTATTCTATTTGTCTTATATTTGAAATTTTCTTTCCTGGGTGTTCCTCAAACTGACCATGTTGTTTCTGGTATTGAACACTCCAAGGAACGTGAGACTTCCTCACCCTTTCCATATGGCTCCTTTCCATTCCATCTGGTTGATGATCCTAAGCCTTCTGTGTCCTCAGCACACCTGGAAGAGGAAACAGTCATGAAAGTTTACTACATGCATGTCAAAATGAAACGGGGGTGACTGTCTTAAGTGATCAACAGGAAGGCCTGGAGCCTCCTACCAAGAAAACAAAAATAGAATAAATGACCTTTCCTGAAAATGTCCAGGGAGCAGTAACCCCCTCTTATATACGAAGGAACTCCTAACTGGCTGTGAGTCCAGTTGGCATAATGAAGCCAAAGAGAAAAGGAAGGAGGCTGACAGTCCACCAGTGCCTCCGGTTACAAAGAATATCCCAGAGCCAAGACCCCTGAATGGCTCCTGGCCGTGGATAGTGACTTCAGGTGCATGGCCTACTGCCAGGTCTTTCCCAGCTTGGAGGTCCTCCAGGAACACGTGAAGTATGGAGTCCGTGAGGGCTTCAGCTGCTATAGTTTCCATCTGACCTTGACTTTGCTGAAGAGCTAGAAACGGGTAGAGAAGGAAAAGAGTAGGCAGAAGAAAAATACTAAGAATACTGGCATATAGATGCCAGAAAGAGAAAAATTTTGGCATGAAGTTGTCTTCATACAAATAAACACAACTCTTTCCAGTGCCTTCAAGAGAAGCAGTAAAGAAGGTCAGATTCTACTGGGGGGGGGGGGGGCGCTTCATCTTCTCTAAGCAGCCCTAGGACCCACATTTATTTATGCACATCTCCCATCACCACCACTCCCAGCACACTACCACCAGGAGCAGAGAACCCCTTTCAACTATCTCCACTGCTCTCCCAAGGAGGAGGGAGAAGAAGGCAGTTCACACCATGCAGAACAGCAACATGGTCACATACAAACTAAAGAGCAATGACCACCCACATATCATCTCTACCTGAAAAAAGGAGACTCACTGGAAGGGGAAACTGCTGGGGGCCAGACTGTAGAAGAGGTGAGGGCCCTAGGAGTAAGAGAACATCTCAAGTGTTCTTGGGACTCAGGTTTCTGAGATAAGGTAGCATCTGCTGGAGACGCCTCCCCAAGTTCCAGAATACCTGTGTTGAATAATTTCCTTCAGAGGAATACATACTTGGAAGTAGAATGCCATATATATGTGTGTGTGTGTGTGTGTGTGTGTGTGTGTGTGTGTGTGTGTGTGTGTACATATCAGATTTAGTGAAGCTGTCCCCATGGATATGGACATATAAGAAGTTTATGTGCACCTGTGTGTCATTGAAGCCAAGAAAAGGATTATAATTGTTTTTGCTTTCATCGGCCTAGTTCTTTACCCTTCTTCCTGTGATAGAGTCTTTACTTTCTGGCCAAATATATGGACAAGCAAGTCAGACTAGCTGAGTGAAGTCCTTACTTCACTGCTTGGCTTCCATGGTTTACCTAGGTGTAGGAACTGTGTTGGAACAGTCTGTACTGATAGCTTAGACAATTAAAACAGGAGCTAGAGACTGGGCAGGTTCCTGGTGAGTGATCTTTTGTCCACAACCCAAATTAAAGTCTGTGAGCCTGCACTGCTGGACTTGCTTCAGTTCGTCTTTTTTGGAAGGCCTGGCCATTTCAGTTAGTACTTTAATATGCTAACCATCCCCACCAACCCTTCAATAAATTCTTGTTTTGCTTCCATTAACCTGAGTCATTTACTGTTGTTTGAAACCTAATGTCCCTTAATTTGGAAGCAAATTAGCTTCAGTATGATCATTTCTTCCGTTTTAATTATTGAAACAGTATGGCCTAGAAAGAAATAATATTATATTCCTCTGACTTTATACTGAAACAGTAAGGGATATACTTAAACTCAGTAGTAGTTATACTATACTATATCCTTGACTAATTAGGAAGGTGCAGGAAAAATATTTGGGTGTAGAAGCAAAAGATCAGACTTCAAAACAGTCAAACTGGATTATATCTCTTACTGCCACTTAGCAAATTAGCAGACTTTCTGAGTCAATGTTCTGTCTTAAAAATGGATTTCATAATACTTAAGTAATACTAGTGGGGAGGATAATGAGACGCAAGTAAAAACACCTTACTTAGGTACTCAAAAGATTCATTCATTTTTGGTATTTACTTTCCTTACCTTTGATTATCAGTAGTTTGAGTAGGATGTGTCTGGGTAGGATTTTTTTTTTTTTAATATTGTTTGAGATATGCTGAGCTTTTTAAAAAAGTTTTTAATTTTGATAAAACTCATCAGAGAAATCCCATGTATACCCATCACCCCCTTTTCTTCAACATAGTTATAGTTCATTACCAAACAAAGGAAATTGACTGGAACAAAACAACTAAGCACATTGCAGACCTTACTCAGACATTACTGTTTTTGTGTGTGCTCATATTTTTGTCTGTTTTTATAATTCCGTGCCATCTTATGCCCTGTATAGAATTATATACATATCACTGCAGTCACAATACAGAAATGTTCTGTCACCACAAAGGACTTCTCCGAGGCTGGTCTTTATGGACACCACCCCCCACACCTCCCAATTGTCTCTTGCCCCAACTCCTGACTGCCATTTCTGTTCTTCATCTCTGTAGTGTTTTCATTTCACAAATTTTATGGAAATGTAATCATACTGTATATCAACTTCTGAGACTGGCATTTTCCACTAAGCATAATCTTAAGATCCAGCCAAATTGTATGAATACACTGATACTTCATTACTTTATTGCTGAGGAGTATTCCATTTAACTCTGTAGAGCATTGTGACATATCCCATGTTCTTTTTTTTTTTAAAGATTTTTTATTTATTTATTTGACAGAGAGAGATCACAAGTAGATGGAGAGGCAGGCAGAGAGAGAGAGAGAGAGGGAAGCAGGATCTCTGCCGAGCAGAGAACCCGATGCGGGACTCGATCCCAGGACCCCGAGATCATGACCTGAGCCGAAGGCAGCGGCTTAACCCACTGAGCCACCCAGGCGCCCCATATCCCATGTTCTAAGGTCCTTGGCCATTCATGACTAAAAAGCTGCTGTGACATTCGTGCAAAGGTTTTTATGTGGATATCAGGTTACTTCCTCCTAGTGTAATGCCTAAAAGTGTTACAGTATAAGTATTAGTTTAATGTATTATACATTATAAGTATTAGTATAATGTATTAGTATAATACATTATAATGTATTAGTATAATACATTATAATGTATTAGTATAATACATTATAATTAGTATAATACAATAGTATTATACTATTAGTATAATACAATTAGTATATTGTATTAGTATAATACAATTAGTATAATACAATAGTATTAATTAGTAATTATAGATAGTAATAATTATTACTAGTAATAATTATTACTAATAATAATTAGTAATAATACAATATAATTAGTATAATACATAATAATTAGTATAATACAATATAATGTATTAGTATAATACATTATAAGTATAGATATAAGTATTTTTAAGCCATTTTAAGAGATATGCAATTGTTATTTGTGGTTGTTTGAATTCATGTTTTCTTGTGACTAAGGATGTTGAATATCTCTCTTCATGTAATTGACATTTGCAAACTCCCTTTTGTGAACTGTGTGTGTAGGTTTTTACTTCTTTTAAATTAGATTGTTTTATTATTTGGAGAGTGATTTGTATGTTTTAGGTATCAGTTACCTGTTGGTTATGTGGTTTGCAAATCTCTGTCTTCTGGTGGCTTGTCTTTTTGTCCTCCTAACAGGGTCTTAGGCCTAGCAAAAATTCCAATTTTTAGGAAGCCAAATATATCAACTATTTTCTATTATGGATAATACTTTTGGTGTCGTGTCTGAAAACTTGTTACCTAACTCTAAGTCCCAAAGATTTTCTGTGTTTTCTTCCAAAATTTTTAGGCCTTTCCATTTTTCATGCACATTTATGATCTATTTGAGTTAATTCTTTAACAAGATATGAGGTTTAGATGGATAATTTATGGTCACTGATGTCCATTTGTTCCAATACTGTTTTATAAAAAGAGCTTTTCCTTGGGGCACATGGGTGTCTCGTTTGGTTAAGTGTCTGCTTTCATCTCAAGTCATGATCCCAAGGTTCAGATACAGCCCCACATTCTGCCCCATCCTCAGCAGGGAGCCTGCTTCTCACTTTCCACTCCCCTTCCCCCTGCTTGTGCTTACTTTCTCTCAAATAAAATCTTTAATTTTTTTTTTTTTAAAAAAGGGATGTTCTTCCAACTCAGAATTGATTTTGTAATCTTGCCCCCAAATGATCTAATCACATTCGTGTGGATCTATTTCTGTGTTCCCTATTTCAGGTTCCATTGATCTGTGTGTCTAGATATTGATTTGCTATTGTATTGATTGCTATAGATATTGAATAAGTCTTAAAAATGGTCAGTATGTTCTTCCAGTTTGATGTTTCTTTCTGAAACCATTTTAGGCATTCTAAGTCCTTTTGTGTTTCCACATAAATTTTAACGTAAGCCAGTACATGTATACACAAAAATCTTGGGCTTATATTGAATCTGTAGATCAAAGAACTGACATCTTTAATATGCTGGGCATTCCAAACCATGAATATTATATGTGTCCCCATTTATACTTATTATATTTCGGTCTTCTTTGAGCTTTTTTTTTTAATTACCTTTTTTTTCCCACTTATTAACATATAATGTATTAGTAACCCCAAGGGTACAGGTCTGTGAATCGTGAGGCTTACATACTTACCAGCACTCACCATAGCACATACGCTCCCCAATATCCATAACCCAACGCCCCTCTCCCTTCCCACCTCCCCCATCAACCCTCAGTTTGTTTTGAGATTAAGAGTCTCTTATAGTTTGTCTCCCTCCCAATCCCATCTTGTTCATTTCTTCCTTTCACTACCCCCCAGACCCCCACTTTGCTCTCAAATTCCTCATATCAGGGAAATCATAGGATAATTGCCTTTCTCTGATTGATTTATTTCACTCAGCATATGTCATTGCAAATGGCAAGATTTCATTTATTTTAATGGCTACGTAGTATTTGATTCTATATATATATATATATATATATATATATATATATATATATATATATACCACTATTTCTTTATCCATTCACTGTTGATGGACATCTAGGTTTTTTCCCATAATTTGGCTATTGTGGATATTGTCGCTATAAATATTCAGGTGCACGTGCCCCTTTGGATCACTACGTTCGAATCTTTAGGGTAAATACCCATTGCAATTGCTGGGTCATAGGGTAGCTCTCTTTTCAACTTTTGAGAAACTTCCATGCTGTTTTCCAGATTGGTTGCACCAGCTTGCTTTCCCACCAAGAGTTTAGGAGGCTTGCCCTTTCTCTGCATCCTCACCAGCATCTGTTGTTTCCTGACTTGTTAATTTTAGCCATTCTGACTGGTGTGAAGTGGTTTCTTATTGTGGTTTTGATTTGTATTTCCCTGATGCCAAGTGATGTGGAGCACTTTTTCATGTGTCTGGCAGGCCATCTGGATGTCTTTGCAGAAATGTCTGTTTATGTTCTCTGCCCATTTCTTGATTGGATTATTTGTTCCTTGGGTGTTGAGTTTGATAAGTTCTTTATAGATTTTGGATACTAGCCCTTTATCTGATATGTTGTTTGCAAACATCTTCTCCCATGGTCTGTTATCTTTTAGTTTTCTTGACTGTTTCCTTTGCTGTGCAAAAGCTTTTGATCTTGATGAAGTCCCAAAAGTTCCTTTTTGCCCTTGCTTGCATTGCCTTTGGCAGTGTTTCTAGGAAGAAGTTGCTGCACCTGAGATAAAAGAGGTTGCTGCCTTTGTTCTCCTCAAGGATTTTGATGGATTCTTTTCTCACATTGAGGTCTTTTCATCCATTTTGAGTCTATTTTCATGTGTGGTGTAAGGAAATGGTACAGTTTCATTTTTCTACAAGTGGCTGTCCAATTTTCCCAACACCATTTATTGAAGAGACTGTCTTTTTCCAATGGACATTTTTTTCCTGCTTTGTCAAAGATTAGTTGACCATAGAGTTTAGTGTCCATTTCCAGGCTCTCTATTCTGTTCCATTGATATATATCTGTTTTTGTGCCAGTGCCATACTGTCATGATGATGACAGCTTTGTAATAGGGCTTAAAGTCTGGAGTTGTGGTGCCACCAACTTTGGCTTTCTTTTTCAACATTCTTCTGGCTGTTTTGGGTCTTTTCTGGTTCCATGTAAATTTTAGGATCATATGTTCCATTTCATTGAAAAAATTGATAGCATTTTTTTTTAAAGATTTTATTTATTTATTTGACAGAGAGATCACAAGCAGGCAGAGAGGCAGGCAGAGAGAGGAGGAAGCAGGCTCCCCGCTGAGCAGAGAGCCCGATGCGGGGCTCGATCCCAGGACTCCGAGATCATGACCTGAGCCAAAGGCAGCGGCTTAACCCACTGAGCCACCCAGGCGCCCCTTGATAGCATTTTGATACAGATTGCTTTAAACGTGTAGATTGCCTTAGGTAGCATAGACATTTCCACAATAATTGTTCTTCCAATCCATGAGCGTGGACTATTTTTCCATTTCTTTGTGTCTTCTTCAATTCCTTTCAGGAGTACTTTATAGTTTTCTGCATACAGATTCTTTGCCTCTTTGGTTAGGTTTATTCCTAGGTATCTTATGGTTTTGGGTACAATTGTGAATGGGATCGACTCCTTAATTTCTCTTTCTTCTGTCTTGTTGTTGCTGTATAGAATTGCAACTGATTACTGTCCATTGATTCTATATCCTGAGACTTTACTAAATTCCTGTATGAGTTCTAGCACTTTTGGAGTAGAGTCTTTTGGGTTGTCCACATAAAGTATTATATCATCTGCAAAGAGTGATAGTTTGACTACTTCTTTGCTGATTTGGATGCCCTTAATTTCTTTTTGTTGTCTGAATGCTGAGGCTAGGACTTCTAGTACTATGCTGAATAGCAGTGGTGATAATGGACATCCCTGCCGTGTTATTGACCTTAGCAGAAAAGCTCTCAGTTTTTCTCCATTGAGAATGATACTCGCTATGGGTTTCTCATAGATGGCTTTGATGATATTGAGGTATGTACCCTCTATCCCTACACTGTGGAGAGTTTTGATCAAGAAAGGATGCTGTACTTTGTCAAATGCTTTTTCAGCATCTATTGAGAGTATCATATGGTTCTTGTTCTTTCTTTTATTAATGTATTGTATCACCTTGATTGATTTGCAGATATTGAACCAACCTTGCAGTTCTGGGATAAATCCCGCTTGGTTGTGGTGAATAATCCTTTTAATGTACTGTTGGATCCTATTGGTTAGTATTTTGGTGAGAATTTTCACGTCATGTTCATCAAGGATATGGTCTATAATTCTCTTTTTGATGGGGTCTTTGTCAGGTTTTGGGATCAAGGTGATGCTGGCCTCATAAAATGAGTTTGGAAGTTTTCCTTCCATTTCTGTTTTTTGGAACAGTTTCAGGAGAATAGGAATTCATTCTTTAAATGTTTGGTAGAATTCCCCTGGGAAGCCTTCTGGCCCTGGGCTCTTGTTTGTTGGGAGATTTTTGATGACTGCTTCAATCTCCTTACTGGTTATGGGTCTGTTCAGGTTTTCTACTTCTTTCTGGTTCAATTTTGGTAGTTTATATGTCTCCAGGAATGCATTCATTTCTTCCACATTGTCAGATTTGCTGGTGTAGAGTTGCTCATAATATGTTCTTATAATTGTGTTTCTTTGGTGTTGGTTGTGATCTCTCCTCTTTCATTCATGATTTTATTTGTTTGGGTCCTTTCTCTTTTCTTTTTGATAAGTCTGGCCAGGGGTTTATCAATCTTATTAATTCTTTCAAAGAACTAGCTTCTAGTTTCATTGATTTGTTCTACTGTTTTTTTGTTTGTTTCTATTTCATTTATCTCTGCTCTGATGTTTATTACTTCTTTTCTCCTACTGGGTTTAGGCTTTTTTGGCTGTTCTTTCTCCAGCTTCTTTAGGTATAGGGTTAGGTTGTGTGCTTGAGACCATTCTTGTTTCTTGAGAAAGGCTTGTATCGCTATATATTTTCCTCTCAGGACTGCCTTTGCTGTGTCCCACAGATTTTTTTTTTAAAGATTTTATTTATTTATTTGACAGAGAGAGATCACAAGCAGGCAGAGAGGCAGGCAGAGAGAGAGGAGGAAGCAGGCTCCCTGCTGAGCAGAGAGCCCGATGCGGGGCTCGATCCCAGGACCCTGAGATCATGACCTGAGTCGAAGGCAGCGGCTTAACCCACTGAGCCACCCAGGCGCCCCTGTCCCACAGATTTTGAACCATTGTGTTTTTTTTTTTAATTAATCATTTTTTTAATTTATTTTCAGCATAACAGTATTCATTGTTTTTTATACCACACCCAGTGCTCCATGCAATCCGTGCCCTCTCTAATACCCACCACCTGGTTCCCCCAACCTCCCACCCCCCCTTCTTCAAACCCTTCAGATTGTTTTTCAGAGTCCATAGTCTCTGATGGTTCACCTCCCCTTCCAATTTCCTCCAACTCCCTTCTCCTAACTCCCCATGTCCTCCATGCTATTTGTTATGCTCCACAAATAAGTGAAACCATATGATAATTGACTCTCTCTGCTTGACTTATTTCACTCAGCATAATCTCTTCCAGTCCCATTCATGTTGCTACAAATGTTGGGTATTCATCCTTTCTGATGGAGGCACAATACTCCATAGTGTATATGTACCACATCTTCCTTATCCATTCGTCCGTTGAAGGGCATCTTGGTTCTTTCCACAGTTTGGTGACCGTGGCCATTGTTCTTACAAACATTGGGGTACAGATGGCCCTTCTTTTCACTCCATCTGTATCTTTGGGGTAAATACCCAGTAGTGCAATTGCAGGGTCATAGGGAAGTTCTATTTTTAATTCTTGAGGAATCTCCACACTGTTCTCCAAAGAGGCTGCACCAACTTGCATTCCCACCAACAGTGTAAGAGGGTTCCCCTTTCTCCACATCCCCTCCAACACATGTTGTTTCCTGTCTTGCTAATTTTGGCCATTCTAACTGGTGTAAGGTGATATCTCAATGTGGTTTTAATTGGAATCTCCCTGATGGCTAGTGATGATGAACATTTTTTCCTGTGTCTGATAGACATTTGCATGTCTTCAATGGAGAAGTGTCTGTTCATATCTTCTGCCCATTTTTTGATATTATCTGTTTTGTGTGTGTTGAGTTTGAGGAGTTCTTTATAGATCCTGGATATCAATCTTTTGTCTGTACTGTCATTTGCAAATATCTTTTCCCATTCCGTGGGTTGCCTCTTTGTTTTCTTGACTGTTTCCTTTTCGATATCAGCCACAGCAACTTCTTTCAAGATATGTCTCCAAAGGCAAAGGAAACAAAAGCCAAAATAAACTTTTGGGACTTCATCAAAACTATTGTGTTTTCATTATCATTTGTTTCCATGAATTTTTTCAATTCTTCCTTAATTCCCTGGTTGACCCACTCATTCTTTAGTAGGATGCTCTTTAGACTCCATGTATTTGGTTTGTTTCCAATTTTCCTCTTGTGATTGAGTTCTCACTTCAGAGCATTGTGGTCTGAAATATGAAGATCTTACTGCTTAAGACCTGATTTGTGACCCAGGATGTAATCTATCCTGGACAATATACCATGTGCACTAGAGAGAATGTGTATTCTCTTGCTTTGGGATGGAATGTTCTGAATATATCTGTGATGTCCATCTGGTCCAGTGTGCTATTTAAGGCCTTTCTTTCCTTGTTGATCTTTTGCTTGGATAATCTGTCCATTTCAGTGAGGGGGGTGTTAAAATCCCCTATTATTACCATATTATTGTCGATGTATTTCTTTGATTTTGTTATTAATTGGTTTATATAATTGGCTGCTCCCATGTTAGGGGCATAGATCTTCTTGTTCAACTGACACTTTAAGTATGATATAGTGTCCTTCCTTGTCTCTTATTATAGTCTTCAGCTTAAAATCCAATTTATCTGATATAAGGCTTGCCACCCCAGCTTTCTTTTGATGTCCATTAGCGTGATAAATTGTTATCCACCCCCACACTTTAAATCTGGAGGTGTCTTTGTGTCTAAAATGAGTTTCTTGTAGACAGTATATTGATGTTTTGTTGTTGTTGTTGTTGTTTTTTAATCCATTCTGATACCCTATGTCTTCTGATTGGGGGCATTTAGACCATTTCCATTCAGGATAACTATTGAAAGATATGAATTTAGTGCCATTGCATTTTTTTTTTAGATTTTATTTATTTATTTGACAGAGAGAGAGAGAGATCACATGTAGACAGAGAGGCAGGCAGAGAGAGAGAGGGAAGCAGGCTCCCTGCTGAGCAGAGAGTCCAATGCAGGGCTCAATCCCAGGATCCTGAGATCATGACCTGAGCTGAAGGCAGAGGCTTAACCCACTCAGCCACCCAGACACCCCCCATTGTATTGTTTTTAAGGTGACTATTACTGCATATTTTTTCTGTTCCTTTCTGGTCTACTACTTTTAGGCTCTCTCTTTGCTTAGAGGAACCCTTTCAACACTTCCTGTAGGGCTAGTTTGGTGTTTACAAATTCTTTTGTTTTTTTGTTTGTTTTGGAAGGTTTTTATCTCTTCTCCTATTTTTAATGATAGCCTAGCTGGATACAGTATTCTTGGCTGCATGTTTTTTTTCTTCAGTGCTCTGCATATATCATGCCAGTTCTTTCTGGCCTGCCAGGTCTCTGTGGATAAGTCTGGTGCCAAGTAATATTTTACCACTGTATGTTACAGACCTCTTGTCCCGAGCTGCTTTCAGAATTTTCTCTTTTTCGCTAAGACTTGTAAGTTTTACTATTAGATGACAGGGTGTGGACCTGTTTTTGTTGATTTTGGGGAGGGGTTCTCTGTACCTCCTGGATTTTGATGCTTGTTCTCTTTGCCATATTAGGGAAATTCTCTACTATAATTCGCTCCAATATACCTTCTGTGCTGCTCTCTCCTCTTCTGGGATCCCAATTATTCTCGTATTGTTTCGTCTTATGCTATCACTTATCTCTCGAATTCTCCCCTTGTGGTCCAGTAGTTGTCTCTCTTTTGCTTAGCTTCTTTATTCCCTGTTATTTGTTCTTCTATATCACTAATTCTCTTCTGCCTCATTTGTCCTAGCAGTAAGAGTTTCCATTTTTTATTGCACCTCATTAATACTTTTTTTGATTCCAGCTTGGTTAGATTTTAGTCCTTTTATTTCTCCAGAAAGGGATTTTTTTTCTCCAGATTTCTCTAATATCTCCCATGCCTTTTTGAGTCCAGCTACCACCTTGAGAGTCGTCATTCTGAACCCTAGATCTGACATGTTACCAATGTCCATATTGATTAGGTCCCTAGACTTCAGTACTGCCTCTTGTTCTTTTTTTTGTGTGTGTGAGTTTTCCACCTTGTCATTGTATCCAGATAAGAACATATGAACGAGAGAGTAAAATACTAAAAAGGTGGCAAAGACCACAGAAAATGGTATGCTAAGCAAATCAGAAGAGTCCCGAAACTGGGGCTAGAAGAAAGGGGGTAAAAAGAAGTCTAGGGGCGCCTGGGTGGCTCAGCAGGTTAAGCCGCTGCCTTCGGCTCAGGTCATGATCTCAGGGTCCTGGGATCGAGCCCCGCATCGGGCTCTCTGCTCAGAAGCCTGCTTCTTCCTCTCTCTCTGCCTGCCTCTCTGCCTACTTTTGATCTCTCTCTGTCAAATGAATAAATAAAATCTTTAAAAAAAAAAGTCTAAAAATTTTTTTTAAATTAACTGCATATACATATATGCAGTTAATTAAAAAATTATATATATATACATACATATATATGTATACATATATATGTATATATATATTAGACTGGTGAATAGAACAGAGCCACTCACTTGATTTTGGGTGTATTTTGGTCTTCTAGAAGAAACTACATACCAAAATTTTAAGGAAAGAAAAATTTATATGTATACAAAAAAAAAGGTAAACACGATGAAGGGATGGAATATGACTGTAAAGATGAAAATAAAAAATATTAAAAAATCTAAAAAAGGAATTGATAAGTTGGTTCAAAAAAGAAAGAAAAGGAAAGTGGAGAGAATTTGCTCAGGCTGGAGACTAGGACAACACCTTGTGTTAGATTTAGGCTATATTTTTGGGATTTTAGAAGAAATTGTATCCCAAAAAATTTTTAGAAGGAAAAACCCTATATGTAATCAAAAAATAAAGTTAGATACAATGAAGGATAAAAATGACTATAATAGTGAAGGTTTAAAAAATTTTTTTAGAATGGTATTGTTAAGGTAAACTAGTTAAACATTAAAAGAGGAAAGAGGAAAGTTTAAAAAATTAGAATAAGAAAAAAAACTTAACTTTGCAAGACTAAAGAATCATGGGGAGGAAGCCATGAATTCCATGCTTTGCTTTCCCCTCCTCTGGAATTCCTAATGTTCTCCTTGATCAGTGAGCTTGGTCTTAGCTGAATGTTCTTGCAGATCTTCTGGGAAGGGGCCTGTTGTAGTGATTCTCAAATATCTTTGCCCGAGGCAGAATTGTGCCATCCTTGCCAGGGGCCGGGCTAAGTTATGTGCTCGAGTTAGCTCTCAGGAGCTTTTGTTCCCTGAACGCTTTACGTAGAGCTCTGGAGAAGGGAAATGAAAATGGCATCCTCCCAATCTCTGGCCTGGAGTAGCCGAGAGCTCAGGGTGACACTCTTCAGTGCATGCACCCTCAGGGAAAGGCGCTCAATCCTCAATCACTCCCATCTCCCTGGTCCCAGGCCGTGAGCCAGGCTCACCCAGCCTACGACCGAGTGCCTCCGCTTGGCACACAGCCCCATTTGGAGTCTCCAAACCCAGCAGATTCCTGCCTCCAGAGAAGGAAGGTAAGTCTCCCTGGATCTGCCACTTGTGCTTTCTGTGTTCAAAGAGCAGTGGCCTGATTGTGCCAATCACAGTTTAAGGTAACCCTGAGTTGAGAGCTCACTCCTCAGCTCTGTCTCTGTAGCCAGCTTCCCCGCTCTGATACCTGCCAGCTCTGCCACACTCAGACACCCCCAATCTTTCTGTGACCCCACGGGACCTGAGAACACAATGTCCCCACGAGGGCTCCACCTCCACTAAGCCTCTGGAGCAATGTCCCTCAGTGGAGCAGACTTTTAAAAGTTAGAATTTTGTGCTCCGTTGCTCCACCACTTGCCAGGAACTGGCCCCTATATTTCTGTTGCTTTGGATTCACTTCTCCGCATGCCCTACCTTTCAGAAAGTGGTCGATTATCTGTTTCTAGAATTACTGCTCTTCTCTTCAATCTCCTGTTGGGTTTGTAGGTGTTTGGAGTGGTTTGATAAATGTCCAGCTGAACTCCTTCAACCTGATATCATCTCAGGCTGCTACAACTCTGCCATCTTGAATCCTCCCTCGAGGTTTTTTGTTTTTTGTTTTTTGTTTGTTTGTTTGCTTTTAATCAGCACTTGTACTTTTCATTATACAGATCCTGTGCATGTTTTAAAAGTTTCATGCACAAGCTTCTTGAATTGGTAAATTTGTCTCTTACACAATTTGAAAAATCTTTGGCCCTTATTTCTTGAGATATTTACTGCACTAATCTCTTCTGTCCTTCTGGGACACCAATGGCCTGAGTGTTAGAGCTATTGATATTATTCGACAGTTGTCAGAGGTTCTGTTCATTCTTTTAACATTTTGTTCTTTCCCTTTTTTGGATTGAATTTCTGTTTATCTACCCTCACATTCATTGACTCTTTCCTTTGTCATTGCCATCCTGCTCTTTGGCTCCATTCATAATTTTTATAATTTAGGATATGGTAATTTTCAGTTCTAAAATTTCCAGTTGGCTCTTATTGCTTGTCAGTCTTTATAATACTGTCATTTTCCACTCCTTCCAAGTTAATCTTTATCTCATTAACTACAGTTAATAGTAGATGAAGTAAAGTCTTTTCCTGAAAATTCCAGCATCACTGTCATCCTGAGATGGGCATCTGTTGGTTACCCATTCTTGAGAGTTGATTATATTCTCTGGTCTTTGTTTATTGGATAATTTAGAATGTATCTGATATATTTTCAGTATTTCAGAGAAAGATTCTCAGTGCTATTAAAGTTCTCTGGCAAATGTATTTTATATTTTTGTGTGCAAATGCAAAGTTCAGAGTGCAAGTTTTGTATCATCATATGTGGGTGATGGTTTCAATGTCAGTTCAGTTTTCAAAGCTTTTGCTATGCTCCCTCTATTCCCTCTTGTGGGACATGCACCACTCAGGTTAGGGACTTGGCACAAAATATTCAAAATATTTTTTCATTCATTTTCAATTTTTAGTACAGCTTATTTGAAGTTAAATCATATGGAAACAGTGGATTTTAAAGGATTCTTAGCTGTTTAAAAATATACCATTCATAATCAGTCTGATCTTGTCAGCCAACTGGCATATTTCTTTAGCAACTAGAACATAGCATGCATTCTGCAAAGTCATAAATATTGAAGAGTTCCATAGTAGATTTTGTTAAATGGGCAAAGAAAATAAAATTTCTTATATGCTCCCAAGTCCATTTTTGACATCTGCTATTTATTCTTATTTCCTTTACAATGACTAATAATTCTAATATGTATTTAGATTATATCAATGAATATTTAAATCAATATTATACATATTGTAGAATTTTTTTCCTAGGATAAGATCAGATTACCTGGAAACATTTTGATCTGTTTGGCCTAACCTTTAAACTTTGTTAGGTGGAACCAAAGCTACATTTGTTGTAGGGTTGTAGGGTTAAATTATCCCCTTCCTACTATTAAGGAAAGACAAGTTTATATTCCAGTCATTGCCCATATATTGATGAATAGTCCACTATAGCTTTTAGGTATAGGAATTGTTTGCAACCCTGTTGCAACTACAAACTTTCCTCCCTCTAATACTTTCAGAGCATTTTTTTTTTTTTTTGCTAATCTTGATTAAGTTCATCACATATATTCCCTTATTTGTACTCAGCTCAATATTTGAATGGGACTTTCTGAATAAATCCAGACTCCCCTCTCTGTGCAGCTCTCTTCTCTTTTTCTTATATCTTACAAACACTTGGCTTGCTGGATTCCTTTCACTCCCAACTCTGCCTCAACTTCAGGGACTCCAGAAGACTCTCCCTAGAGATTCCCTCCCATTGCCTTGCCCTAGAAATTTCCTCTAGGATGTAGGATGGAGCAGTTTTAGGGTTTCCTTAATTAATTTCCTGTCTGTCAAGTATCACTGATTCACACTGCCTGATATTTTAAGCCCTGTTAAATATTTTGCCCCTTTCTTATTGTTTTAATGAGTAATCTGGCTGCTGTAATCCTTACTTTAACTGTAAATTTTATTTTTATCAAAGTAAACCATAGTAATTAAAATAACGTTCTTTAAAAAAAAAAAGAAAAAGGGTTGCATGGGTGGCTCAGTCAGTTAAGCGTCCAGCTCTAGATTTCGATCACTTCCTGATCTCAGGGCTATGAGATCGAGCTCCACAGTTGGGCTCTTCCATGGGGTTCAATCTCAGGGCTGTTGAGATCCAGCCCCAAGTGGGGTTCTGCGATGGGCATAAAGCCTGCTTAAGATTCTTTCCCTTTCCCTCTCCTTCCCTTACTCCCTCTTTCTCCCCTTTTATATTAATTATTTTTATTAACACATAATGTATTCTTTGCCCTAGGGCTACAGGTCTGTGAATCGTCAGGCTTACACACTTCACAGCACACACCATGTCACATAGATTCCCCAATGTCCATAACCCAATGACCCTCTCCCTACCCCCCCACCTTCCAGCAACCCTCAGTTTGTTTGGTAAGATGAAGAGTCTCTTATAGTTTGCCTCACTTCTGATCCCATCTTATTTCATTTTTTCCTTTCATAACCCACAAACCCCCACTCTGCCTCTTAAATTCCTCATATCAGAGAGATCAAATGATAATTGTATTTCTCTGATTGACTTATTTAACTCAGCATAATACCCTCTAATTCCATCCACGTTGTTGCAAATGGCAAGATTTCATTTCTTTTGATAGTTGCATAGTATTCCATTATATATATATATATATATATATATATATATATATATATATATCACTCTTCTTTATCTTATCTTCTGCTGTTGGACATCTAGGTTCCTTCCATAACTTGGCTATTGCGGACATTGCTGCTACAAACATTCGGGTGTACATGCCCCTTCAGATGACTACATTCATATCTTTAGAGTAAATTGTGCAATTGCTGGGTTATAGGGTAGCTCTGTTTTCAGCTTTTTGAGGAACCTCCATGCTGTTTTCCAGAGTGGCTGCACCAGCTTGCATTCCCACCAACAGTGTAGGAGGGTTCCCCTTTCTCTGCATCTTCTTCAACATCTGTCATTTCCTGACTTGTTAATTTTAGCCATTCTAAGTGGTGGGAAGTGGTATCTCATTGTGGTTTTGATTTGTATTTCCCTGATGCTGAGTGATGTGGAGCACTTTTTCATGTGTCTGGCTGGCCATCTGGATATCTTTGCAGAAATGTCTGTTCATGTCCTCTGCCCATTTCTTGACTGGATTATTTGTTCTTTGGGTGTTGAGTTTGCTAAGTTCTTTATAGATTTTGGATACTAGCCCTTTATCTGGTATGTCATTTGCAAATATCTTCTCCCATTCTGTCAGTTGTCTTTGTTTTCTTAACTGTTTCCTTTGCTGTGCAAAAGCTTTTGATCTCAATGAAGTCCCAATAGTTCCTTTTTGCCCTTGCTTCCCTTGCCTTTGGCAATGTATCTAGGAAGAAGTTGCTGTGGATGAGGTCAAAGAGGTTTTTGCCTGTGTTCTCCTCAAGGATTTTGATGAATTATGGATTTCTGTCTCACATTGAGGTCTTTCATCTATTTTTGTGTGTGGTATAAGGAAATGGTCCAGTTTCATTCTTCTGCATGTGGCTGTCCAATTTTCCCAACACCATTTGTTGAAGAGACTGTCTTTTTTTCCATTGGGCATTCTTTCTTGTTATGTCAAAGATTAGTTGACCATTGAGTTGAGAGTCCATTTCCAGGCTCTTTATTCTGTTCCACTGATCTATATGTCTGTTTTTTGCCAGTACCTTACTGTCCTGATGATTATAGCCTTGTGATAGAGCTTGAAGACTGGAAGTGTGATGCCACCAACTTGGCTTTCTTTTCCACCATTCCTCTGGCTATTCGGGGTCTTTTCTGTTTCCATATAAATTTTAGGATTATACGTTCTATTTCTTTGAAAAAAATTGATGGTATTTTGATATGGATTGCATTATCAATGTCCGTATTGATTAGGTCCCTAGCCTTCGGTATTGCCTCTTGTTCTTTTTATTTGTGGTGAGTTTTTCCACCTTGTCATTTTATCCATATAAGAATATATGAATGAGAGAATAAAATACAAAAAGTGTGGGAAAGACCCCAGAAAAATGTACACTAACCAAATCAGAAGAGACCCCAAACTGTGGGGGAAAGAAAAGGGATAAAAATTTTAAAAAATTATATATATATATATATGTATATATATATAAAACTGGTGAATCGAACAGAGCCACCCACTTGATTACTTGATTTTGTATGTATTTTAGTCTCTCAGAAGAAACTACATAGCAAAATTTTAAAGAAAGAAAAACTTATACATATATAAAAATAAGGGTAAACATGATGAAGGGATGGAATATGACTGTAAAGATGAAAATTTTTTAAAATTCTGTAAAAGGAATTGATAAGATAAGTTGGTTGGGAAAAGAAAGGAAAAAAAAAAAAAGAATGTGCTCAGGCTGGAGACTAGAACAATGCCCTGTGCTAGATTTAGAGCATATTTTGATCCATTAGAAGAAATGGTATCCCAATTTTTTAGGGAAAAAAAAAAAAGACCCTGTATGTATACAAAAGATAAGGTTAAATATAATGAAGGATAAAATATGTGTATAATAATCATTTAAAAATTTTTAATAAAGGTATTGTTAAGATAAGCTAGTTAAGAAACATTAAAAGAGGGAAGAGGAAAAGTTTAAAAAATTAGAATAAGAAAAAAATAAAATTAAAAAAATTAATGTAACTTTGCAAGATTAAAGGATCATGGGGAGAAAGCCATTAATTCCATGCATTGCTTTTCCCTAGCTCTGAAGTTCCGCAGTTCTCATTAATGGGTGAACTTGGTCTTGGCTGGTTGTCCTTGCTGATCATCTGCAGGAGGGGCCTGTTGCCTTGATTCTCAAATGTCTTTGCTGGAGGCAGAATTGTGCCACCCTTCCAGGGGCCGGGCTAATTAATCTGTTGGAATTCACTCTCAGGAGCTTTTGCTCCCTGAACATTTTCCTTACAGCTTTGGAGGACAGGAGTGAAAGTGGCAGCCTCCCAATCTCTGGCCTGGAGGAGCTCAGAGCTCAGGACCTCACTTCTCAGTATGCCCTCAGAAAAAAGCAGTCAATCCCTTCCATCTCTTTGGTCTCCGGCCCCACTCTGGGCTTACCCAGCCCATGTCCGAGCCTTTCTTTCTGGCGCATGGCCCCCTTTGCAATCTCCAAACCAAGCAGATCCCTGCCATGCTGCACCTCTAGAGGAAGGTGAGTCTCCCCGGATCTGCCACTTTGCCACTTGTGGGGTTCTGCTCAAAGAGCAATAACCCGACTGTGGCTCATATCATGGTTTAAGGTAACCCCAAGCTGAGAGCCTCCTCCTTGGCTCCGCCTCTGCAGCCAGCTTCCCCACTCCAATCCCTGGGAGCTCTGCCACACTCAGACACCCCCCGTCTTTCTGTGACCTCACAGGTCCTGAGACCACACTGTCCCCATGAGGGCACGACCCCCACTGAGCCTCTGGAGCAATGTCCCTCAGTGGAGCAGACTTGTAAAAGTTCCCATTTTGTGCTCCACTGCTTCACTGCTTGCTGGGAGCTGGCACTACCCCCCACAGTCTGTCTTCCCATCCCTTCCACTTCACTTCTCCACATGTCCTACATTTCAGAAAGTGGTCAATTTTCTGTTCCTAGAATTGCTGCTCTTCTTCTATCTCCTGTTGAGTTTGTAGGTGTTCAGAGTGGTTTGATAACTATCTAGCTGAACTCCTGCAACCTGATGTCATTTCAGTCCCCTTGTCCTCTGCCATCTTTCCCCTCTGTTCCCCCCAGTCCCACTCTTTAAAAAATAAACAATTATCTTATATAAAATAATGAAAGTAATCTTAACATTTTATTCTAAAAAAGCAATTGTTTTCCATCCTTTTAGCTTTTTTTTGGGTACTTGCTGCCATATGTTGGGATAATATGCTTTTGCAGATCTTTATAAAAGTTTAGGTTAATGGATAAATTAACTCATCCATATTTGATCATCCATTATTTATAATATATGCTTAAACCTTTTATGTGTACATATGCATGCACAAAATTCCCAAATTTCTTTTAGTTTCATTTTTGCAAACTTAAATTCTCTAATTTTTTGCTTTGAAGGCTTGATTTGACTAAATCAGGTTTATTTACTTTATTACAGCTCCATAATTTTTCTTCCCTAAGAAGACATGTAATTATTACCATTACATGTCTTCTGTTCACAACTTCTTTTTTCTGGCATTTTTTTCCATTTCTAGTTCCAGAATTCTTGTGTAACTATTCAACAGAGCTAAAAATCTCTCTGAATGCCACTCTTCACGTATTCCGAAACATCAGATGAACAGCCTCATGTTTTCCCTTGAGGCATTCCAACTACAGTCCTTCCTTTCTGAGAAACAATCTGGAATAGTTACTTGCCATATCTGCATGAATATACTCATGGGATATATATTCAGTGCTCTTATTGGAAGTGGGGCTTGATGGATCCCAGGTCTGTCTGTCTTTGGGTCTATTCTATTGCTTTAGTGGAGTAAAACTTCCCAGGAATTTTCTAAGAAAGAGAGTGTTTGGAGACTTCAAAGTCTGCAAATGCCTTTATTACTTGTGTTTCACTGAGGGTTTGGCTTGTAAAATGTTTTAGAGCAAAGCATAGAAGTTTGGCTGTAACTTCTGGGACTCTAGGCGGGACTTGCTAGCTCATGGCTTGACCGTGGGGTAAATGAGAGAGTACTGGCCATTTTCAATTTCACATCTGTAGGGATTTCTGTTGGTGTCATTTCACTTCTCGAGGGGGGTGGGAAAAAAAAAAAAACACCTTAAAATTTCCAGCTTGGGAAAATGTGTACTTACCAGAATATTCTTGGAGCCAAATTATTGAAAGAGAAGAAAGAAGAACAATTCTGTCTGAAGTAGTTCAATCAATTTCCCCATTTTCATAATGTATGTTTCCCTTCCTATTCGTCCTATTTTTGGTTTTTCTATGTTGAAGTCAGCTAGGGTGTTCTCCAACAGTGATTCTTAAATATTAGCATGCATCACAAACACGCCAAGGGTGTAACATAGTTAGCAGGGACACATTTCCAGAGTTTGTGATTCAGTAGTAATGGGACCTGAAATTTGCATCCTGTTGATGTTGCTGATGGAAGGACTGCACTCAGAGAAAAACAGCTCCACACAAAACTTGAAAATGTTATGTATTCTTTCCCTGCAAATGTAAAATTTCTTTTGCATGTGTTTCTCAGTATACGTTATTAAATACACTAGCAAAATTTGTCTATCCCATGTGTCCCAATGAGGGGCCATTACCTGTTGGGGTAGGTTTAAGTCTTTGAAAGGGAAATTTGATCAGTTGTCTCTCCTTGCTCCAGATTCCAAACCAGAGGTCACTTCTTCATGCAAAAAGGGACTGTAGTGGAGTGATCACAAGTCTGAGCTCTGGCACCAGGCTTCTAGGATTCGTTTTCTGTAAACTTAAGTGAATTAAGCCTTCTGCTTAACTTATGCCATCCAATCTGGGAATAGCTCAATAGGTCGTAAATCTTGGTGTGATTGTGAAATTTCTTTAGATGATAAATGATGAACATTTAGAGCAGAGCCTGGTCCACAGTGGGCTTTCACTGGGCTGCTTGTCATCAACAGATCATCAGCCTTTTCCTTATCATTATGGATAAACTTGTGTGACTGGTAATTGAATTTGGGATTCCAGGTTGACTTAGCCTAAAGCAAACTTTTAGCCCTCACAGCATCCAGCTGAACAGCTGTGCCTCAGCCGTGCAGCACATAAGGAGCCAGGGGGCCAAATGTGAATATCCGAACACTGTTGTCTTCTCTGCCTGTAGGTAATAAAACCCTTTGTTGCTATCTCACAGGTCTTGTATCTTCTGCCATCATTCATGAAACTGGGTAGGGGTGCCTGGGTGGCTCGGTGGTGTTAAGGGTCTGCCTTTGGCTCTGGTCATGATCCCTGGGGGTCCTGGGATTCAGCCCTGCATTGGGCTCCCTGCTCAGGGGCAATTCTGCTTCTCGCTCTCCCTTTCCCCCTACCCCTGCTCTTGCATGCTCCCCGCTCTCTCAAATTAAAAATGTAAAAAAATAATAATAAAATTTTTAAAATAAAGTGAAACTGGCAGTTAACTTTCTGGCTTTCAAGTGATGCAAAACTCAGAACTTCCATAGGTTCTGATAATTCTTTTAATGCTGGTAAAAGAAGTTATACTATCCATTTGTTGTAGCATTAATGGTGGTCTTTTTTTTGTTTTGTTTTTTAAGATTTTACTTATTTATTTGAGAGACAGAGCACAAGCAGCAGGAGTAGCAAAGGGAGAGAGAAAAGCAGACTCCCTGCTGAGCAGGCAACCTGATACAGGACTGGATCCCAGGACTCTGGGATCGTGACCTGAGTAGAAGGCAGACGCTTAACCAACTGAGCCATCCAGGTGTCCCCAATGGTCTTTTCAAAAATACTGTCCCTATAACATGAAATTGTAAAACACAAGTCATGACATATACATGTATACACACACACACACATACACATGTATATATGTCTTTATGTTCTTTGAACCATAAGTAAGATCCTACAACTATTTATCAATACTTACCTTTTAAAGCTTTTGTGCTCAGATGTAATTAAAATAGGGGTTATTTGTATATATGACTTTGAGGTTAACATAGCCAAAAATACAGGTTACCAGTGCAATTCATTCTGATTCCTTTTAAACATCAGTATCTATGAAATTAAGGTCTTACTATTTCACAAATAATAATAATAATTATTTTTATTATTATTTTTTTTTTGCAGAGGATTGAGTTTACAGTTTTGTAATTTAATTCTGCTTGGGTTTTTTATTTAGGCTTAAAATTGGTGCCTATTTATTTGTGGCCACATTCTTTGTTGATAATTTATTTTTCTCACAGGTGTTTGGGAATAGATTCTTCTGATAATTTGCACAATGTGAAATATCTGTGTCTTAAATCTAGCACCAATAAGGTGGATAGTACTTTGTCTTAAGACGGTAAAATTAGTTAAGTGTAGAGTTTAACAAACTACTTTAAGTAGTTATTATTTCACTATTTTATATTACTTTGCTATTAATTATTTCGCCATTATTTCACTATTTTTAAATTTTCAAATTTATCTGTCCTACTGTATTATCTCCTTTCTAAACACTTATATTTATCTTGAATATTTGTTAAATTCTCTACCAGTATCATTTGGGGGGTCAGTATTTGACCCAGACTTACATGAAAGATTTGTACATCATCTCATTGCTCCACATTGGGTTTTATAAATCACACTTTTAGCATGTCTGATATAACCAAACATTTCATGAGTTCCAACATTTCACAGTAAATCTTCAACTTCAACAGCTTACCCAAAGACTAGTTTCTCTCCTTACTATCTGTACATTTACACTTAGTTTCAACAATTATTTTAAATCTCTTCATTATCTAGGGTAGAGAAAGCCTTGGTCCTTAATGTGTTAAAAATTAGTAGAGTTGGGGCGCCTGGGTGGCTCAGTGGTTGGGGCCTCTGCCTTCAGCTTGGGTCATGATCCCAGGGTCCTGGGTTTGAGTCCGGCATCGGGCTCTCTGCTCAGCAGGGACCCTGCCTCCTCCTCCTCTTTCTCTCTGCCTGCCTCTCTGCCTACTTGTGATGTCTGTCCAATAAATTAAAGAAAAAAATCTTTTAAAAAAAATTAGTAGAGTTGAGGACAATCATGTTGATCAGCACCAATGTGTGCACAATGCCTTCCTGGCTGCCAAAACGATTCTTGTGCAAATTCTTGATTTGAAATGGACTCTCAGCCAGGGATGAGAGATCAGCACTACTGGTAGAGTCCTACATCAGGGTGAAAACTTTCCTATTTTTTTGTGCCTTAGGTCTTAGAGTTGAAAGTAGTGAAGCAAATCTTCCTGATGGTCCAGAACAGTAGAAAGAATGCAGTGCCATTAGTGATCTGGAAATATTCATGCCGTTGCTATAATCCCTTGTGAGCACAGCGTTGACTTTCTGCATTAGTACAGGATAGCTTGTCGGTGTGATTTCAGGCACAGTAAATCACTGCTTTGCCAAAATAACAGTCTTCTGCTCATTCCTTAGTTGAAATCACCAGAGAGGCAGTGGATCAAAATATGAGATATAATGGCTTGTTAAAATTTAAATACAACATACAGGTACTGGGATCTCTGTACTTGCTTATTTTGCTCCATTATAATCATTTTCCTGTGCTGTCATTCACATGATGGTTCACCACTGCCTTTTGATTTCCCTCTCATGACATCTTGATTTTCTTCGTCTACTCCAAAATTCATAAAGACTCCATAGACAGATATTTCCCCAAATAACAAAGATTTATAGCTTTATAAAAAGAGCAGATGGTGTGATGTCTGTCTTTTGACTTTTACAAGAAAAATCATTTTGCTTATGACAAAACTACTTCTCAACCCCCCCCATTAATAATCTGTCATGTTCTTTTTCTCTGTTGAAATTTAATTCTTTGATGAGATACACTGGCTAACAGAGCTCATGATTCATGATTCACACTTGTAAAGTAAGGGAAAAATCCGTTTGTTTTTTTTTTTTTTTTACTCAGAAAAAGATAATAAAACAATAGTCTTGGAGAAGGGAGAAGGAGAAAGAAATATTCAATGACACCTCAGTGTACGTTCTTTTACTTCCTCTGTCTCCAGGTAAATTTAGGGATTGGTCATATTTAATACCATTAGTTTTATAGTTTATCTGTTTAGCTTTTGGTTTTGTGATGGGAATTTTATTGTTAATCCACTTGAGCCTTTCTCAAGAAACCTGAGCTAATCTTTGGTGAACAACTGGGTTCAAAAAAATCCTTATAACATATGCAGTGTCCTTAGATCTCTTACCTTTATTTGTGCCACAATGAGCTCACACCTTGGTTCTTGACTTCAACTGCTAAGTACGTTTTTCTCCACCATATCCTTTGTTAATGTGAATTACACCTCAGGTTCTGACTTGAAGCATCATCCTTGATATACGGCCATGTGCATCTGCTAAACTCTAATGAAGTTTTATTCCTCTATAGGAGATTTTTTTCAATTTTGGCACTTTGAATATTTTGGACCAAATAATTTTTTATTGGGGTGGGCGGTGGGGAGCTGTTTTGTCCACTGTAGAATGTTTCCGTCCCTAGCCTCTAACCAGTACTTGAAAGTAGTGCTCCCTTTCCCTCATTGCCCCAGTTTCAATGTCAAAAATAGTGTAATACAAGGGTGCCTGGGTGGCTCAGTCAGCTAAGTGACTTGCTTTCAGCTCAGGTCATGATCTCAAGGTCCTGGGATTGAGCCCCAAGTCAGGATCTCTGCTCAGTGGGGAGTCTGCTTCTGCCTCCCCTGCCATTGCCCTGCTTGAGCTCTCTCTGTCAAATAAATAAATACAGTCTTTAAAAAATATTGTTGTACATTGCCGGATGTGCCCTTGAAGAGAAAATATTGCCTGATTGAGAACCTATGCCTGTGGTATTATTGCCGTTTTTTGTTTGGTTTTCTTTATGCTTTGCAAGAAGAACTTATCTTTTAGTTGAGTTCCTTCCCTTAGCTCTTCCAATATATCTGCACCAATTCCTTCAACACTAGATGTAGTTAAGTTGTTTTCTCCTCAGCTGATCAGTGTCCAAGAGTGTAGTAACCACCCCAACCCCGTGTTGGATAATTTTTCACATGCTTACATCTTTTTTCTAAAGGTTGGAATGGAATGCAAGGAGATAACTTTTATTTTCATTAAACATTGAAAATAGTTTTAATAACAAATCACCTCAAGGTCTTAAGTCAAATTACCTCAACTTACATCTTTAATTTCTGACAAAAGTCTTAACAGTATCTTTTTAAGAAAGATGTTATTTTGGGGCTCCTGGGTGGCTCAGTGGGTTAAAGCCGCTGCCTTCAGCTCAGGTCATGATCCCAGGGTTCTGGGATCGAGCCCCGCATCAGTCTCTCTGCTCACCAGGGAGCCTGCTTCCCTCTCTTTCTCTCTGCCTACTTGTGATCTCTGTCAAATAACTAAAATGTTTTAAAAAATAAAAATAAAAAAAAAATAAAAAGATTTCATTTGGAGGGCACCTGGATGGCTCTGTTGGTTGAGTGGATGATTCTTGATTTTGGCTCAGTTCATGATCTTGTGGTCCTGGGATGAAGCCTTGCATGGGGATCTGTACTCAGTGGGGGAGTTTGCTCTAGGATTCTCTCTCCTTGTCCCTCTGCCCTTCCCCTGTTCATGCTCTCTTTTTCTCAAATAATCTTTAAAACATATTTTAAACATATTTTAAAACATTTTTTATTTAAACTTTTTTTTAAGATTCTATTTATTTATTTGACAGAGATCACCAGTAGGCAGAGAGAGAGGAGGAAGTAGGCTCCCCACTGAGCAGAGAGCCCGATGTGGGGCTTGATCCCAGGACGCCAAGATCATGGCCGGAGCCAAAGACAGAGGCTTTAACCCACTGAGCCACCCAGGCACCCTAAAACATAATTTAAAAGACTTTATTTTTTTAGACTTATCACAAAATTGAGTGGAAATACAGAGATTTTCAATATACTCCCTTTCCAACCCCCCCACACATAGTCTTACCCATTATCAGCATCCCCCACCAGAGTGGTAGATCTTTTACCAAGGTTGAACATACACTGAAACATGATAATCACCCAAAGTCCATAGTTTACATTAGGATTCACATTTTGGTATTGTACATTGTATGGATTTGGACAAATGTATAATGACATATATCCATTCTGACACAGACTATCTCACTGCCCTAAAAATGTTTGTACTCTGCATATTCTCACTTCACAATTCTCCCCCGTCCCACTGGCTCCCAAGCAGCCACTGACCTTTTCCATTATCTCTGTGATTTTGCCTTCTTCAGAATGTCCTATAGTTGGAATCATACTGGATGTAGCCTTTTCAGATTGGCTTCTTTCACTTGGTAATATGCATTTAAGTTTCTTCCATGTCTCGTAATGGCTTAATAGCTCATTTCTTTTTAGCGCTGACTAATATTCCATTGTCTGGATGCACCATTCATATCGATCCATTCATCTACTGAAGGATATCTCAGTTGCTTCCAAGTTTTGACAATTATAAAAGCAGAATGTTTTAAAATATACAGATTCTCTTATAATCCTGTGTTACTACATGAACAGTGGTTTGTTTCATATGCCATATGTTTGGGCTTGGATTTTTCTTCTCATCGGTGCAGTTATGTGTCTTTCATTTCAGAATATTTCTCAAAAACCAGTTTGCATCATAGTCCACCTTTAGAGTTGGGCAATTTTAACTGCTATAGGCTGCAATGCATGTTTACAGTTGGGATGCCAGCACTGTCTACATGCTGAGGGTCTAGGAGACAGATGTTCACAGGACATGAAATCACTAGAGATGTTTCCTGCAGGGACTTCTAAAGGGAAGAAAAGCTGTGTGTGGGGGTGGGGGGGTGGGAATAATTTCCCCACCATGGGTCTAAGCCTTTCTCTGCTTCTCTTTCCTGCTGCTATCTCCCATTTATTATGAGGTTTCTCTAGCAATTGTGATTATGGCATGTCTTCTGTACACAAATAACAGAGGAGGATGCATCTACAGTTGAGAAGAGACTGGCCAGTTTGCATTGTAGTCAAGACTGGCCAAAGCTCTGGAGTGAGAAGCCAGAAGAGCCTCTGGGTATGTAAGTGGGAAAGGGAGGAAATGAGACTGGGGAAAGAGAAAGAAGAAATTGTACCTAATAGCTATTGAATATGTTAGAGGAAAATGGATTCAAGTAGTTCTGACATTTACAAAGAATGCTTTCTTATCCTATTATTTTTTAAAGGCATACAGAGTGTTTGAAATGAAGTTGTCTCACAGTCCAGGCTTTTTAAAATTTTATATATATATCAGAATACTATTCCTCCTTTTTTTTTTTTTTTACTTTTTATCAAATAAGTTTATTTGCATGTAAATAAACAGGTTCTTTTGTAATGTTTTGGGGGGAAAAATCCCAGATTTTGTCTACTTTCAAAAAAATGAAAAACCCCAAAGTATTTACAGAACAGCCATACTCACAGAAAATCAAATTTGAAAGATTATTTTTTAGAAAAGACCCTCCCCAACTGCTCCTGATGTACATTTCTAAAACACAAAATAATAAAGCTCAGCTTTTACAGCTAAGCACGTTTCCCAACCTAGCTTCTGAGATGTTACATACTTCCTACCCCTCAAAAAACTAACTCAAGGGTAGAAATAAGGCGGTAGAGGAGTTGAAAAGGGGAGAAAAAAAAAAGGAGAAAGAAAATGAGATTGCCCAGGGATTGTGAAAGTTCCCTATACTGTCCTCTGCTTTAAGTGACTTGACTGGATACTGTATGACTCACTGCCTCCCTTGAAAGGGTTGCTTCTGAGAATTCATGATACTGCTGCACTAAATTTTCACACCTAGGCCTTAAGGAAAAATCTTTCCAAGAGTCACTAACCTCAAGGCCAGTTTTGGCAATTATATCCTGCTTCAATTCTTAGGGGAATATCTTAAATACTCTAAAGAAATGAGGTGAAGCATCAAAACACATTACACACTGAAACTTACCTTCTAGTTAAAAAACTGTGATATTCAAATAAACTCTAACTTCTTTTGGATATAAATTATTAGATATAAGTTAAGAAGTTGGGAACATAAGAATTATCACTCTGTAAATGCCAAGAATAACAATAATATACCCATCAAAAATGTAAATGTAATCTCAACTTCATTGGATTAATATTTATGCTAACACTCTATTAAAAAAAATGAGTAGATAAGATAATGGTCTTTGAAAAATTGGGTCTGTTAGTGACAGATGTAAATAATTCCCCATCAAAAAAAGGTACTATTTTAATGGAAATTTTGTTTAATTTAATTTTTACATTTACAGTTAATAAACATATTCTTCATTTTTGTCTTCTGTTCACTCTATTCAATTTTATTTTTGTAATATATAAGTTTTACTTTCCTTATAATTTGGGGATTTAGTATCTTCTAACAACAAATGAAAATATACCCAGGATCATGTAGATCATTCTGTTTTGTCTCCCTGGGAGATTGTATTCTCCCCCTCTCCTTTTTACTTTTTCTTTTCTTTTTTGGTTTCTGACCTCTTTTCTAGTTTGTATTTTGCTTAGGTTGTGATTGATATTTTTGATTTTGTTCTCTCAATGATCCATTCTTCTCTGGGCAAAATGAATTCACAGCAAAGGGAAGAACCAGTGGTAATACTCCCTGCCACATCAGATCATGATCCTAGGGTCCTATGTTTGAGCTCCATATCAGACTCCCTGCTCAGTGAGGAGCCCGTTTCTCCCTCTTCCTCTGCTCTCTAAGATAAATTAAAAAATCTTTTAAAAGTACACTCTAGGCCACAGATCTAATCAATATGCACATAAGTAAAATATCAGAGCTGGAATTCAGGATAGTGATTATAAAGTTACTAGCTGGGCTTGAAAAAAAGGCATAAAAGACACTAGAGAATCTTTTAGTGGAGAAAAAAAATCTAACCAGTCATAAATTAAAAATGCTTTAACTGAGGTGCTGTCTAAAATGGATCCTCTAACAGCTAGGGTAAATGAGGCAGAAGAGAGAGTCAGTCATACAAAGTGATGGAAAGGAAGGAAGCTGAGGAAAAGAGATAAAAACAACTAGAGAACCATGAGAGGAGGCTTCAAGAAATCAGTGATACCATAAAGTGAAACAATATTAGAATTACTGGGGTCCCAGAGGAAGAAGAAAGAGAAAGAAAAGGTTAATTGACCAAATCATAGCTGAGAGCTTTCCTACTCTGGGGAAGGATCAGGCATTCAATTTACAGAGAACCCTCCTCCTAATCAATAAGCATAGATCAACACCCTGACATATAATAGTGAAACTTTATCTGTTTCAGAGATAAAGAGAAAATCCTGAAGGCAGTTTGGGACAAGAGGTCTTTAAGGTACAAAGGTAGGAGCAGTTGACTTTCAGCAGACCTATTCAGAGACCTGGCAGGTCAGAAAGGGCTGGGATGATATATTCAAGGTACTAAATGAGAAAAACATGCTGCCAAGAATACTTTATTCAGTAAAACTGTCATTCAGAATGGCAGGAGAGATGAAGAGCTTTTAGGACAAACAGAAACTAAAAGAATTTGTGATCACTAAACCATCAACACCAGGAAAATAAAAACGATTTTAAGGACATATTATGAGCAACTGTATGTTAACAGATTAGGCAATGTGAAAGAAATGGATGCATTACTAGAAACTTATAAACTATTAAAGCAGAGACAGGCAGAAATGGAAAACCTGAACAAACTGATAACCCACAAGGAAATTGAAGCAGTAATCAAAAATTTCCCAATAAATAAGAGTCCAGAGCTGGTTGACTTGCCAGGGGAATTCTACTAAACATTTAAAGAAAACACCTGTTCTGAAACTATTTCAAAAAATAGAAATGGAAGAAAAACTTCCAAACTCTTTCTATGGGGCCACCCAGAGAAAGATCCCACCAAAAAGGAGAATTACAGACCAGTAATCCTGAAGAACATGGATGCCAACATTCTCATCAACTTACTAGCCAGTAGGATCCAGCAATACATTCAAAGGATTATTCACCACAAGCAAGTAGGATTTATTCCTGAGCTGCAAGGTTGGTTCAACATTTGCAAATCAACCAATGTGATACATCTCATTAATAGAAGGACAGGAACCTTAGGATCCTCTCAATTAATGCAGAAAAGGCATTTGACAAGGTACAACATCCTTTCTTGATTAAAACTTTCCAGTGTTGGGGCACCTGGGTGGCTCAGTGGGTTAAAGCCTCTGCCTTCGGCTCAGGTCGTGATCCCAGGTTCCTGGGATTGAGCCTCACAACAGGCTCTCTGCTCAGCAGGGAGCCTGCTTCCTCCATCTCTCTCTGCCTGCCTCTCTTCCTGCTTGTGATGTCTGTCTGTCAAATAAATAAATAAAATCTTAGGAAAAAAAAAAAACTTTCCAGTGTTGGGATAAACAGAACATACCTCAATAGCATAAAAGCCATCTTTGAAAAGCCCACAGTGAATATCATTCTCACTGGGGATATTCTGAAGCTTTTCCCCTGAGGTCAGGAATATGGCGGGTATGTCTACTCTCACCACTATTACTCAACATAGTAGTAGAAGTCCTAGCATCAGCAATCTGACAACAAAAAGTAATAAAAGGCACTCATATTGGCCAATAAGAAGTCAAACTCACTCTCTGTGTGTGTTTGCAGATCATATGATATCCTATGTGGAAAACCCAAAAGACTCTACCCCCAAATTGCTAGAACTTGTACAGGAATTCAGCAATGTGGCAGGATAGAAAATCCATGAACAGAAGTCAGTTGCATTTCCATACACTAACACTGAGACAGAAGAAAGAGAAATGAAGGAATTAATCCCATTTACAAATGTACCAAAAACCATAGGATACCTAGGAATAAACCTGACCAAAGGGGCAAAGGATCTGTACTCTAAACACTACACTTATGAAAGAAATTGAGGGAGACCCAAAGAAATGGAAAAACATTCAATGCTCATGGATTGAAAGAACAAATATTATTAAAATGCCTGTGCTACATAACAGTCTATATATTCAGTGCAATCTCTATCAACATACCATTAGCTTTTTTCACAGAGCTGGAACAAATAATCCTAAAATTTGTATGCAACCAGAAATGACCCTGAATAACCAGAGGAATGTTGAAAAAGAAAACCAAAGATGAGGACATCACAATGCTAGACCTCAAGCTCTATTTTAAAGCTGTAATCATCAAGACAGTATGGTATTGGCACAGAAACAGACTACATGGATTAATGGAGCAGAATAGAGAATCCAGAAATGGACCTCAATTCTGTAGTCAACTAATCTTCTACAAAGCAGGAAAGACTATCCAATGGAAAAAGGACAGTCTCTTCAATAAATGGTTCTGGAAAAATTGCACAGCCACATGTAAAAGAATGAAACTGGACCATATTATTACATCATACACAATGATATCCAAGGGATGAAAGACCTCAATATGAGACAGGAATACCTCAAAATCCTAGAGGAGATCACAGGCAGAAACCTCTGTGACCTTGGCTGCAGCAACTTCTTGCTAGAAATGTCTCCAAAGGAAAGGGAAACCAAAGCAAAAATGAACTGTTGGGACTTCATCAAAATAAAAAGCTTCTGCACAGCAAAGGCAACTATAAACAAAACTAAAAGGCAACCTATGGAATGGGAGAAGGTATTTGCAAATAACAGATCAAGTGCTGGAGTCCAAGACCTATAAAGAATGTACCAAATGCAACATCCAAAAAACAAATAATCCAGTCAAGAAATGGGTGGAAGACATGAGCACACATTTCTGCAAAGAAGACATGCAAATGGCCAACAGACACACACAAAAAATGCTCCACATCACTTGGCTACTGGGAAATACAAATCAAAACCGCAATGAGATACCACCTCTCAGCAGTCAGAATGGCAAAAATTAACAAGACAGGAAACAGCAAATGTTGGTGAGGATGTGGAGAAAAGGGAACCCTCTTACACTGTGGGTGGGAATGCAAACTGGTGCAGCCGTTCTGGAAAACAGTATGGTGGTTCCTCAAGAAGTTAAAAATAGAGCTACTCTATAACCCAGCAATTGCCCTACTAGGTATTTACCCCAAAGATACAAATGCAGTGATCCAAAGGGGCACCTGTACCCCAACATTTTTGGGAATGATGACCACAGTAGCCAAACTAGAAAGAGCCTAGTTGTCAATTAATAGATGAATGGATAAAGATGTTTTATATATATATATATATACATATATATATATATATGTATATATATACATATATATATATATATGTATATATATATATATATACACATACACACACACACACACACACACACATACACACACACACATTGGAATATTACCCCGCCATCAGAATGGGTGAATAATTACCATTTACATCTAGGTGGTTGGAACTGGAGGGTATTATGCTGAGCAAAATAAGTCATTCAGAGAAAGATTATCATATACGTTCACTCATTTGTGGAATTTAAGAAATAGTGCAGAAGATCATAGGGAAGGGAGGGGAAAGTGAATCAGAGAAGTCATCAGAGAAGGGGAAAAACCATGAGAGACTCGTAACTATAGGAAACAAACTGAGGGTTGCTGGAGTGGAGGTGGGTGAGGGGAAGGGGTAATTGGGTGATGGGCATTAAGGAGGGCATGTAATTTGATCAGCAGTGGGTGTTAATATGCATCTGATGAATTATTGAACACTACATCTGAAATATGAAGTAGGATATGTTGGGTAATTGAATTTATTTTCTAAAAGATTTTATTTGAGAGACAGTGTGTGTGTGGGAAGAGCAGAGCATGAGCAGGGGTGAGGGGCAGAGGTAGAGGGAGACATAGAAGCCCTACTGAGTAGGGAGCCTGACATAGGACTTGCTCCCAGGGCCCTGGGACCCTGACCTGAACTGAAGGCAGATGCTTAACCAACTGAGCCACCCAGGTGCCTTACTACTTGAATTTAAAAAAAAAAAAAAAAAAGGACTGGATAAAAATGCATCATCTTCTCTTAATTCATCTGACTTTTTCTTACTGAAAACTTGGATGGAATTATGTTTGTCTCATGGGATGAGCCATAAATATCATTCACTCTCTTAAATAAATTGCTTAGAAAATACCAAAAGCCATGTGAAGTGATGTCTGTTAGCTTGGAGCAATTTCAATAAATATTTTAAATTTTAAACAGAAAAAAAATAGGTTATAAAAACTCAGTGGAACCTGAAAACTCTTTTGCAAAATACTGTAAAACAAAAATCTTTTCTGCTTCTTTCTAAATATCCAGTCCTACTGAAAACTGTAGAGGAAGCATATTTATATAATGATTTCTGTAAACTACGGTTAATTAACCACTTTCAGAACTATTTGTTGATTTATAAAAAATATATAGAATCTAGGGGCATCATTTATTTCTGTACATTTTTAAAAAAATTAATATACTTTGTATTTTAAAGTAGTTTTAGATTTTTAGGAAATTGAGCAGTGCTAGAGAGTCTGAATATGGATATTTGTACTTTGGTAATATTTTATGCAAAGCCAAGGCTTTTTTCTTTGGAAATAGGACACTAAGAACTATGGAAAGAATTTTCTGAAGCTTTTTCATATGTGGCTTCTGCTGTTCGTTTCTCTGGGTTTAGTTGATATGTCCAGGACTATTATTTCTGCTTCCTGTCTTCACACTCCAACCACCATTCTTAGGAAGTGAACTCTGGTTACTAATCTACATGTCTCAGAAAAGTGATAATTTGCAAGAAGTGTCACAAAGAAAAATCATGGCACCATTGAAGCTGCACTAATCTATTTAAATAAAATTCACACTTTCTGATTCTAAAGAGGTATGATAGGGGCATCATCAAAGCTGGAACACAGTGTATCCTGCTTACATGTAATGTGATGTTTAGAAATGTAGTGTGATGTTTCTTAGAAGTTGTTAAGTAGAGAAACCTTTTCAATCAACTTTCAAAAATACATACATTGCTATAGACAAAAGATTCTTCGTGAGAATCATGGCATTGAAATATTTGTTTACTTAATTTTCTGTGTATGTATTTGTGTGTGTGAGAGAGATGGATGAAAAGTACTTATATGCTCTATAAACTCAATGATTTGGCTTTATACAAGTATTTCCAGTAACAGAATCAAGACTATATTTTCACAAAAAAATTCTTTTGCAGGAAGTATTTTGAAATATTGCAAAATTTAAATGCTTTATCAAACATTACCAATTGATTTTTCATAAATTCTCAGCAAATACTGTCAAATTTTATATTAGAAATGAATCAGCATACCAGGATGGCTCAGTCAGTTGAGTGTGCAACTCTTAGTTTCAGCTCAGGTCATGATCTTGGGTCATGAGATTGAGCCCCACGTCAGGCTCTGCACTCAGCACAGAGTCTGCTTGAGATTCTCTCTCCTTCTGCTCCTCTTCCCTGCTTGTGCTCTGTCTTTAAATACATACATAAATACATACATAATAATCTTAAAAAACAAGAACAAAAATGAAGTAACTCCAAAGAGGTAACTGCTAGTTCTCCTTAGCCCCAAACTTCTTATCTGGCTCTCTCCTTCACTGTGTCTTTTTTCATTTCTAGACTTACCTCTACCCAGGTCTTTCCTATTCTTGCCCGTTCTTACATATCCTTCCATCTAACCCTTTGAGAAAGGTTCAACTTTGTCTTCAGAAACTCCTTTCTGATGTGGAACTCCTTCCTTCCACTTCTATTTTCTCCTTCACCACCTTTCTTTATTCCTACTAATGTCACCAATGGAGGACCTACATAGGGGGATACCCCTAACCCAATAATTAATGGTCTTCATCATTTATTTAATTACCTTCACCGTAATTAGGATGCCCTCCCAATATTTTATATTGAATAGCCATAATGTGTCATGAGAACACAACTTTAGGTGTTTCACCAAATTTTCAAGATAGGAACATTCTTCACATAATATTAAATTTCACAGCCATGGTTACCCTTAACTCTGCTAAAACCATTGCCAATACAGTAAGAGCTTAAATGACGAGTCCTCTAATACCACCCTAGCTTAAAGCAAGAGGTAGGGAAATTTACCTAATCTTATTGCCTATTAATTTGTAGACTTCACATTACTAAAACTTTCAAAATTAAATTTCCTGTTGAATTGACTCATTCCATTCTTTCCTAATCTCTTTCCCAAGGGCTTCCATATCCGTCTCAAATGTTCGTTTCTTCCAGGTCATATTTTGTCATCATGATAACTGCAGCATCCTCACTGATGACCCAAGAAACATGAAAATTTCATAATCCCTCAGATCCACTGATACTTCATCTCAGCTATTTCATCCTTTGCCAGCATAACAAACCATTGAATTTTATATTTAAAGGAATTCCACTAGAAAAAAAAATCCCAAAATCTTAGTAATCAACACCAACTTAAATTATATCTGTCACATTTCTTTATTCCTCACTTCTTGAATTTCTATCCTTTTTTCCCTATTAAGAATGTCCTGTAATTTCTCAAATCTCTTCTGGAATTTAGGTCTCTGTTATGCAGAAGATTTTAATGTATGGCTCTGTGCAGTTATCTTAATCTTCTCCAAATTTTTTCTCCCCTCCTGAGGTTATTTTGATTCACCGTACTCTTTCCTTGGCTAACTCTTCAAACTGTGCCTTTCTTGCCTGCTGTTTTGCACTTTGGGAAGATTGTTCTATCAACACTCAGTTTTTCTTGCCTCTTCATTATTTCCTCCTTTTCTGAGAGAGTGATCCTCAGAACCTTGCTGTTCTAAAATTTTGTCAAAGCCATAAATGATGGAAGGATCAGAACCAACAGGGGAAAAAAATACCAAACCACTATTAAGTTTGATGTTTGTGTGGACTGTGGCTGGTTTAACTATTACATGTGTCACTAATTTACCTTCTGACTTAAAATCTCATTGTATAGATCATCTGAATATAAATCTCTTTTGTAAATTCTGGGAAATTACTTTTTATGACAATTATCCAGTTAGCGTCCTGATTTTTTTTCAATAAAAGAATGTAGATGTGAATTTTGCAAATACACCCTGTCAACATTATAAGCTCCAGTGGGGCAAGCACTCTAATGACCTATTCTCTACTCTATCATAAAAACAAATGCCACTGATTCTTCCCTTTTCAAATTACAAAGTGATGGTATCATTGGAAAGGACTGAGATTGAGAATGAGATCAATCTGTTTCCCCATTATCACTCTGCACATTAGCCTTGATGTATTTGTCCTTTTGTGTTCATTAATTCTTTTTTAATATGGAAACATGCAGGTCTGATGCTTGGGTCTCCTTCAGGGCTTTATCTTTGACAATCCTGCTTTAAATATGCATTTATTTTGCAGATCTGTCTGACGTTTTCCTGGGTTGTCCATTAGTATTTGCAGGTTTCACAATGATACAGCCAAGGGAAATGAAATCACAATTCTTTTTAAGGTTTTTATTTACAAGAGGCTTCAAATGATAATTTGAAAATAATTTCCATGTCCGTTATAGTTAAGAACTTAAAAATTGAAAAATCAATCCAATAATATATCATATTATAAATAAATATAGATATATAGATATAAATATATAGATAAAAATATATCTAATATATTTATCTTTCATAAATTTTATCTAGCCTTTTATTTTTTCTAGTCAGGTATGGCATCAATTTTTTAAAAATGATTTCATGTTTTTAGTTGAATTTTTTTTTTAGTTGAATTTTGATAGGTGTTTGGTTCAGCAGTGAGTATAATTGGCTTTTTTTAATTTCCATAAACTCAGTCCAACATTTACCTGTATTTCTGAATCCACACAATATGGCACAGATATTGACATTAGTGGCAGAGATGCTTTGGATAGAGTTCAGTATTATATCAAATGATTCAGAAAGGAAAGTCTAATAATTCTCTTTCTTTTTTGTAAACTTAACAATTCATCAGGGTATTGGGACTACTTCATACTTGTACTTTCCATATTTCTTTTCACTCTAGCAAATACCAAAGGAAAAATTCAAACCATTTCAGAGTAAATGAGTCTCTTCCCTGCTCTCATTTATTAGATCATTTACTTCAAGTATATATATATGGCAGTATTTTGAAAATGTTAACAGTTATTAATACCTTTAAGTTGAAAAAATAAGAAGCCAAAGAAAATATATCACAAGCAACCAGTTTGAATATATGAAAAGCTACTCATATCTTGATTTTCACATAAACATTAATTTTTACCATTATAAAAGACAACATAATTATATTTCATTTTTTCTTTATAAAATTACTCTATAACAGAATATTTGTTAGCTAGTCATCCCTTAGGTTTTTCTGTACTGATAAAAAGTTACTTTTAAGAGAAAAATATTTAAAACAATAATTGTTTCACAGAAACAGAAAGTCTCATTATCAAATTCTGATAAAAAACTATAATCATGGGTAGAGTCTTACTACACTTAGTGTTCTTTCACCAAAAATGGATATGTAGGAAGTGGTTTATTGGTAAATAAGACAAGCTTCTCAGTGATCTACAAAAAGTGTCACAATAAAAAATAAATTTAAAAAAAGGGTATTGGGACTACTTCAAAAGATACATTGATTTTATCTTTAGAAATGGGAAGAAAAACATAAGAGAAATGATTGATGCTAGTACATTGAACTCAATGTACTCTACCCCTAAAGGCAAAGGAAATCTATACTACAGAAGTTTTAGGGTGGCAGCAACACCTGTAGAGACGGCTGAGTATAGGATGAACTCAAGGCAAAGAAAGTAAAAGGCAGGTTTATGGGTCCGTGGGATAAAGAGTTGATGTTGATGAATGAATGAGAAGCATAACGAAATGTGAGATTAAAGACGGTATTACATAAAGATTTAGAATTAGAAACCCCAACTTTGGGGAAAGTTATTTAACACCTATTTCTGAGTGTTTTTTAAAAATACAAATTAGGGGTAATAGCTTTGTTGTCATGGTTTATACACATAATGATTTATCATCATGCTTACTCTGTGTTTTCGGGAGGCACAGTTGAGAAGAGTGGTCCCAAACCATTCATTACTGATGGGAGGGCCAATGGAAGGGTTGAAGCTTTGGGGGGAGTTGTCTATGCTATAAATATTTATATTTAACATTTTTAGATATTTCTCAGTTCTTCATAAACTGTCATTAAATGTAATGTGTTGTTGTTGTTTTAAATGCATTGTGAGTCATCTCTAATCCATTGTTTTCTTTTCACTTGAACCCAAATACCCTTTTCTCTTGTCCTTTGGCTGGAAACTCACTAAATCATGGGAATGCAAGATATCATTGAGAAGTGCAAAAATAAGCTTCGTTTTATCTTTTCTCTAAAATTTTATGAAAATACTGGTTTTGGCCAGATGGAAAATCGGTGGAAAATCAACAAGTGACCAAAGCCAATGTGAGACAACAATTATCTTAGCATGAGATAATGTGTGCTGTTTCTATGGAAATCAGAAGAAAATAATATGCAAAGAAATTACAGAAAGTGAAGGGATAAATTTGTGGAGATTATGTTAATGAAAAATAATATTTTTAGGAAGCTGGGTTTTTTTTTATTTATTTATCTGACAGAGAGAAATCACAAGTAGGCAGAGAGGCAGGCAGAGAGAGAGGAGGAAGCAGGCTCCCTGCTGAGCAGAGAGCCCGACGCGGGGCTCGATCCCAGGACCCTGAGATCATGACCCGAGCCGAAGGCAGCAGCTTAACCCACTGAGCCACCCAGGCGCCCCTGGGTTTTTATTTTTATTGGACTTTTTTGAATTTCCCTTTTGGTTTACATTTTAACTATGCTGTATTCCATTTCATTTATATTCTTCAGCTATTAAGATAACACATAAGTTATGAATTCTAATTTTTTCAATCTTACTAATTTATGAAACACAGGTTATATAACATACTACTTTTTTCTTACTGACAATGATGGACTTTCCTTTTAAGTGGAATATCAATTGGGAAAGTAGCTATGTGCCATTTTTAATCATAAAAGTATAGGATATATGGCTGTGGCTCCATGAATGCGTGGAGAATATTGATAACTCTTCTTCATCCTTATCATTGCATAAAGGTTATCTGATCCTGTTGTATTGATACACGCTTTTACTTATGTGTTCTCAAAGTCACTGTAAAGAAAAAATTATTATCATTTGCATGTGAATTTCATATTGTCTGCCTTCAAGAAGGTATCTTGCTTATAGGGTTATTCTTCTAAAATTTACTTACTTGGGTTCCTGTGTGGCTCAGTCCTTTAAGCATCTGCCATAAGCTGAGGTCATGATCCCAGAGTCCTGGATGGAGCTCAGGTCTCCTCAGGTTCCCTGCTCAGCAGGAGGTCTGCTTCTCCCAATCCTTCTGCCCCTCCCCGTGCCATGCTCTGGTGCACACGCTCTCAAATAAATAAATCTTTACACTTGACCTTAGCCAAAAGCCCGAGAAGTGATCAAATAAATAAATCTTTAAAAAATTAAAGTGAAACTTACTAATCTTAGAGTACTTTCATTTACTTTTTCTATTTATCCTGAAAAAGGGAGGAAAATATTTGGGAAAAGAATAGATTGAAACGATGGCAAAGAATGATGTGGCCCACTTACTTTTCCTTTTCTTTATCACTGAGATTCACTGCATTCACCCCACATACAGTCATTTCACTGATTATTTTTCAATTTTATTTAATTTGCTATTAAGAATGTCAAAAATCATTCAGATGTTACTCATCATACATTGTCTTTCCAACTGCATTTTGAAAAAGGTAGTAGATTGGCTTTTATGAAAAGGACTACTTCCAAAACTCATTTTAATATAAAGTACATCAGGTTAAATCATTTTAAGAAGCTGCAACAGGTATGATTTCATAGAGCATTTTTTTTTGTTTGCGTGTTTTTGAATGGGCTAGCTCAAGTAACACAGATTTGCCTGTGCTATGAATTGATCATGAAGCCACGTATAAACAATGGGTTAACTATATATTCACATTGGTATATTTGGTATATTTTATCTTTAGATGTACTCTTTGAAAAATTATGGGACAGGAAAGGTGAGGCACGTTCAAGAAGTTCATTGGATGTATCCTTTAAGAAATGATTAACGGGCACCTGGCTGGCTCAGTCAGAAGAGCATGCATCTCTTGATCTCAGGGTTGTGAGTTCATGTCCCACATTGGTTGTGGAGATTACTTAAATAAATAAATAATCTTAAAAATAAAAATAAATGATTAAATGATTATAGGAGGCACTTGTGATGCCCACCATATATAAGTTCAACTCTGAATAACTGAGTAACTCTGAGTTAATGTGCAGGGTAGTAGCTGTCCACATCAAGTTTCTGAATCTTTCTTCATCTTTGCTTAAATGCTTTCTCCAACATCATGGTGGTTGTAATGGAAATGGAAATGTTGTAATGGAAATGGCCCAAGAAGCAGAACAGTGGAATATTAGTCTGGAACTGAATTACTCATTAGTTGGATGGCAACAGGAGATGCTTCTTGGTAATAAGTGCAATGAGTGTTAATGACCAATGAATATTGTAGCATCTTTCTTGCCATGAGCCCCGTGAGTGATAAACTGAGATGACATTTAGATGCAAGGGTATGTAGAGGTTTATACAATCAATATCTCCAGCAACTGAAAGATAAAGGAGCAGTGGTGATTGTAAGGACACTGCTCTTTGCTGGCTTTTGTTAACAGCTGCAAATTTTTCGAAAAAAGAGAACAATAGCATCAGAGCATGAACTCTTTCCTCAGAGCATGCTCTAAAAGTTAGAAGACATCTATGGCTTTAGCTAAATCTATTCTCATTTCCTGAAGCAGGAGAGATTATGCTAAAAATTAGGTCCAGGATTTGATTCTAAGTGTGATAGAGCTCTTAGTAGTAGATGGGATACATGGCCTTGAATGCATCCTGTATTAACAGTGGAGGTCCTGATAGGGAAATATATGAAACCCTAAAACATTTGACCAGGCAGGAGATATTTACCGCAGTCGGATATCCTGGTGTGGTAGGAGCCACCTGTGGTGAGCATACACATCCACTTTCATTGAAGCTTTAGAAAAGTTGTTATTGTTTTCTGGAAAAAACTGCGATTAATTAATTGCTGTTTATGTGTTGAGTGAGAAAGTTGGAACTCCTCCCTGGTAGCATATAAAGAAGCATATCTCTCCTGCAGTGGGAGAGAATATCATTGCTGAGAATCAGATCAGGTCCTAATTATAGAAGACAATTTCCACAAGAGGTGAAATTCTCAACAAAGGCAGGATCTGCTTGCTAATGTAAGGACCCTAGCTGGGAAAACATGGGACCCAGATATATAAAAATGGGAGTGATTGATGTCCCCCCAAATCAAGAATTCTCATATTCCTCTATGACTCCACAGACATAGTGTATTATTCCCTATTAAGAGAGAGATTTTTCTCATTGTTGTAAGATGGTGCAAATGCTTCTCTTCTGTAACTCATGTATGGCACTCAGGATTAGTTTCTGTTGCCCTTTCTGCCCCCTAGATTTTAAGCTGGGCTTAAATTATAACCTAAGACATCCAGGGGTGTTCTGGGTCTAACAAGGAAAAAAATAACTATACCCTTTAAGAATTGCAAAACATAGCCATCATGAATTGTCAGGACCCACCACAGTTTAATTTATTTGGGACAACTCTCCTGGGACCTAAGACTAAACACCGGGTAAAGACCTTTGGGAAAACCGATGGCTCATGCTAGGTGAAGTAGAATTGGCAGCATTGTGGTGACACTTGATGGGAATGAGGTGGAAATCTGTCAGATGATGGTATTTATGAAAAGGCCAAGATGATAAAGACAGGCTCACAAATACAATAAGAATGATGGTATATCCTGGGGCGGGGGTGGGGATGAGGATGCCTAGGATCACTTAACCTCCATAAGCTGGTGGATGGAATCATCATGAAGGGCTGTAGGGGAGGGGGAGCAGCCAGAGGTGTTTAGCTACAGAGTGCTCTGGAGGTGGTTAACAGAGTATGTCACCTGTAGAAGAGTAAGTGGGTAGCCAATAGGGGTACTGTTCAGTTTGTGCCAGCAGAAGAGGGTAAGATGGACATCTTAAGGGCTCAGTGCTAGCTTTTCCATAAAAAGTCCCCAACACTAATCCAGTTCCCAGAGGAGAGAACTCTCTGTAGTGGTCACTATGGCAGAGAAGGCTATGAATAGGCCCAACAGCATGAACTCCTTTTTACCAAGGCTCTTTTAGTTATTGCTGTCACCAGATGGCACTCTTCCTCAGGAATTCCTGTTGTCCACTGGCTGGCAAGTTGATGTATTGAATCCTTTCTGTTCTGGAAAGGTCATATATTTAGTCTAATAAGAAAAGACACATCCTGAATATGCAATTGCTTTTTATCCTCTCAAGGCTCCAATTAGTACCATTTTTCAAACAGAGTGTTTCGTGCTTGGTTTACCACCATGGGATATCACATATCAAAACAGACCAATAGTTCCTTTTTCTCTCAATGGAAGTATGGAAATGCGTGTAGGACTTAGGGATCCCTCCCCCTTTTACCACATACTGAATCGCTCAGGAGATGCGCAGATACTAGAATATTGGAATACCCAACCAAAGGAGCAATTAAAATGCCAAGTTATGAGCATACTCTGCACGTTTACAGAACCTCTGTAAATACCTCTGCTATGCAGTGTATTAGTTGTAGCAAACCCTTTAATGCTATACTTTGTCCCTAGTGGGAAGAGTAGAGGGGGTAGAAGAGGTAAAGTTAGCATCACTCCTGATGACCCACTGGGGGACATTTTGTTTCTTATTTCTGAAATGCTATACTGTGCCTGATTAGAGATCTTAGTTCCCAAAGGGTCAGTCTTTTTCTAGGAAGCACATAAAAAGTCCTATTGAACTCTCAACTGTGGCTGCTACTTGGTTTCTGTGGACTCCTTATGTATATGGACTAGTGGGCAAGATGAGAAATTGCCATCTTGTCTTTTTTTCTTCTTTGGCACAAATTATCCTTGATTGGATTTTCTGGAGGAATATAAGGTGTTAATTAGTGACTAAAACCTATCAAAAGAGGAGAATAAAAGCTGGGATGTGTATAGAGAGAAGTTGAACTGTGAAATTTACTTTACAGCTATTGCCAACTAGTGGGGAGCTTTGGAGCAAATATTATTTGTCAGAGTGGACCTGCACCAAGTAGAAATGCCTGGAGTTTACACCCCTTCCTCGTTAAGTTGCTAAATACTGACCACTCTCAGCAGATGTTGAGAACTGATAACATGGCACTGTCTGTTGTTTGTACCTCCCAGAGAGGGCCAAGAGTTCTTCCTGGAAGGGAGATCAGAGTAAAGCATCTATGTGTCTACCTTACATAACACTGACTTAGACCCAAGGGCCAGATTTATGATAAGCAGGTCGGACAGGCATGTAATCCTATCACATCACCTGGAAGCTGCTGCCTCAGAAAACATTGGCTCTCAGCCAAGTTACTAAACAGAGGGATGATTGTTTTGGGTGGGAGCCTGAAAGTATATTTGGTAGAGGATACAGCATTGAACTGGTGGCTATTGAATAGTGCTATGTCTCTAATAGTTTAAAAAAAAAAAAAAAGTGCTATGTCTCTAATAGTTTAAAAAAAATGATCTACTCTTTCTTACAGAGCAGAGAAAGAGGTTATTGTACTTTTGGATGTAATCAACCCTGATAAGCATGAAGACCTAGGGACTTAAGACTGTTAATAGATATCGCAGAAAGGATCAAGTATGTCTGGAGGCTGGACATTGCTAGGGTACCCTTTGGTATGTCCACAATCAGGGAAAACGGTAAATGTGCAATTACAGCAATCCAAGATAACTAGGGGCTCATACTTCTCAGAGATTAAATCTAGGCCATTCCACTGGGTAAACAACCTAGGTCAGTAAAAGTAATGAGGCAGGGAAAAAAATATGTGGAACAGGAGACAAAAGAGGGCCGATGAATAGCACTTACTACCTTGGCACCTCTTGGAGCCATGGAACTTGAGCTTGTTTAATAAGTTCTAGCTTCTTACTGATCCTGTCCTTTTTGGTGTTTGTTTTTGTTTTTAGAGAGATTGTGGCTGGCCAGTGGCTTGAGATATCAGTAACCGAATATCTGCAATATGGGGCTTGAATAGATCCGTGTGGTGCAAGGAAAGGCTGTAGTGAACCCTAGTAATTCCTCTTCGAAGTACACTCAGCTTACCTCCGAATTCGCTTGAAACCACAAGGTACAAATTAAACCATCTCAACCAATTAGGCTGAATACTCTTTGTCCCTGGGTAGGACACTTAGGAGGCAGTTCCATCCCCAGATGTCCAGAGTGGTAACTCATTGTTGTCAAACTTGTTGGCATTTCAGTCTTCCCTCTCTTTCTCTGCTTCCTCATTTGCTTATTTATCTCCTCTTAAATGAGCTACTTGTGCTCAATACCGTGTCTTGGTATCTGCTCCAGAGGAGACATTCAAACTAAGACAATGATAATTTTCACGATTACATTCGTTGTTAAGTTTTCTGTGGGGAACCATACTCCCAAAGCAGAATTATACTTGAGAAGCTCAGTCGAAGTTGTCTGCTGTTAATACAACTCCGAGAAACAATGGCTAGTAAGAAGTAAGGTTATCCTGTTCCACTGACAGTTGTTTGAGTCAGCTGATTAACAACGTATTTAATCTATGGAAGAGTTTTCTATGTGTGTTATTTTGGCGTCCAAAGAATCTGTTTTTCCCTTGTTCAGTGGTGTGCTCTTTGAGGACTTGAATGCAGTTCAGCTAAGAGTTAAGGGAAAAACCTGGTTCTGCATACCTTCGGAGAACCAAATTTAAGGATCTGCCTGAAATATTGCTCTATGTTACTGTAATTTTGAAGCTGCAGGTGTTAGTACCCTCCATATGTTTGGTCTTGCTCTGCATGCTTGAACTATCCTTTCCATAGTCAGGGATGTTTAAGGAGTCATGAGTTCCTACTGGCTTGTTCTGGGCAGTTGGGCGCTCTTCCGACTTGATACCAGTCTCCAATAAATTTGCTGTTTTACTTTTCCTGCCCATAACATTGTCCAGTTTCCAGTTTTTCACCTGCCTTCTCCCACATACTCCCAAGCCACTGTAAAAATATGACCAGCTTCCCAAACAAGTGCCCTCTAGCAGAACTCTAGCCTTGTTGTATGTTATGTAAAAGTGGGTAACAAAGTCGAGCTTCAAAGGATCTTTGGACATCTCATTATTAAAACTGGAGGGATGTTATGTAAGGCCTTGTTATAGAGTACACCACTTTTTTTTGGTAGTTGAACCAAAATTCCAAAATTAAGAAGAGACTCATTCCATGTTCTGCTAAAGGGCAAGGATTATGGAGGAGAGGATTCCTGATGACTGTGTGTCTCTTATTGTAGGCATTTGTAACTTTACTTCTGCCTCTCCAGATTATGTGTAATAATTTCATTTCTTTGCTTCTTAATGTCTTTTTTCTTTCATTCTTCCTTATTTCCCCTTTCTTTTTCTTTTATTAATGTTGGAATTCTGCCATATGAAACAGAATGAAATTCTAAGTTTCTACTCATTATCTGGCTCTTATTTGTTAAGTCCTACTCTGTACTCCAAGTAAAATGTTTCTGTCATGTTACCTATCATATTCCTACATGATTCTTTAAGCTAAGATAAAATGATAGTTAATATTGTTTTCAGGATGTCTAACCTGTTAAGAAGAGATAAGTGTTAAAATTTTATAACCATAAAATTAGAGTATTTTTAATGCATATTTTTTAGAAGGGAAAACAGATTTAGCACTTAACTGAAATCTGTATTTAAAAATAATGAGCTCTCCTCTTTGAGACTTTTTCCATTACTGTAATGTCCTATACTCTTAAAAAAAAAAAAAAACACAATAAGGTTGCTCTCTTTTCATAAATCCCTTTGTAGATTGAATGTGTATGTTAAAAAGATAATAGAGCTATGTGAAATTTTCATTCATTATTGAAAAATAGAAACATGAGGGGCGCCTGGGTGGCTCAGTGGGTTAAGCCGCTGCCTTCGGCTCAGGTCATGATCCCAGGTCCTGGGTTCGAGCCCCACATCGGGCTTTCTGTTCAGCGGGGAGCCTGCTTCCTCCTCTCTCTCTGCCTGCCTCTCTGCCTACTTGTGATTTCTCTCTGTCAAATAAATAAATAAAATCTTAAAAAAAAAAAAGAAAAATAGAAACATGATAATAAATGTTTTGGAAATATAACTATTTTCTTGAAAATATTTTAAGAAATGTCAAACTTGAATTTTCAGAGATTCCCATTAAATACAGCTTATGTTATCTGGTCCTCCCATTTGTGTCATTTAGACTTTGAAAAAAAATCCTTCCTTGGACTTTGGAATTCATTCTTCTCTGAAGTCTGAGAGTCATGAATTGGTGGTGACTTTTGGGGTTAAGACTTTTGGGGATATAGCTGTGGTAATGACACCATTTGGGTCATTTAGGGAGAGGATATGGAATCTAATTTTCCTGGAAGTAAATATTCTACATGGAATGCTAAATCTACTGCCTTGAAGAAGAAACATCCAGAATTTGACTATCTCGTCGAATATCTAATGTTACTCTTTTTTTTTTTTTCCCAGTAGTCCATTTGTATACCAACTTTCACAGGTGGCAACATGAAGGCAACATTTAAACTAAATTTAAGTATTAGCTTTTATCTAATGAATGAACCTCAGAAACAGTGATTTTATTTACCTACCTTCTTTTTTTTAAATTTTACCATCACTTCTCATCATGCATAACTGCATAACATATCATAGTCAACTTATTTGCAATCTAGCAGGTCTGAAAAAAAATGTATAATTAAAACCACTTCTACCTAAATAACCAAATTTTTTTCCTCCCCAAATTTCCTTTTACCTAGGTGAGTATCATTTTCATTATCTCCAGGACTTTTCTATGGTTTTCTTAAACGGAATTACCAGACAACAAAATAATAGATGAGTGAGTGACTAAAGGGCAGTGGAGGGCCCATGGATGGCTCAGTTGGTTAGGCATCTGCCTTCAGCTCAGGTCCCTCATCAGGCTCCCTGCTGTTCTGGGAACCTGCTTTTCCCTCTGCCTCTGTCTCTCTCTCTCTCTCTGTCTCTCATGAATAAATAAATAAAATCCTTAGACAAAATGAAGCACAGTGTAAGAATTCTGTGTGTGCATGCAGTGCTATAGTGTTAAGTGCCCTTCTTCATGCTGTATTATAATAAAAATGATTATATTTTACTACATATTAGAATAAACAGAAGAGACTAGTTTCTGTTGGTTGGGATCCCCCTTGGGGAATCTGGCTAGTCCAGCCCCTTCTTAAATCCACAAGGCCGATGAGGTTGATATCTTCGTGTGGTTATAACCACTAGCACCCTGGTAGTGTGCTCTGAAATATTGGTTGGGAAGCCCTCCTCTATTGTTTTGTTAGACTTGATAATATACAGTATTCCATTTCCTGCCTGCCACCCCTCCCCCCAATGTTCAGTTTATGATTCAGGGTGTTTTAGGTGTGGAAGGTAATATTAAATCTCTTTTTTTCACTTTTAGTGAAAATGATCTATCTTTTCACACAAAATTTGTAATATTATTTCTATACAATGAGAAATTTTAAAATGCACAATTTCTTCTTCCCTTCTATTCTCATTTTCTCTACCATCTGATATAAAATAGTAATATTATTGTTCTATAATTATTTCCTTGAAATTGTTAAATATACTAGTATACCTTTAATTTTTTAGTTGTAAATGATTTACTTTGAATCCTGACTATATTGATTATAGTAGATTAACTGTTTCCTCTAAGAGTTTTTATGTTTTCTGATCTTACCTTCAAAATTTTAACCCATTTCCAGTTAATTTTTGTGTATGGCATAAGATAGTAATGATAGTTTTATTCTTTTGCAAGTGACTATCCAGTTTTTCCAGCATTATATTTTCTGAAGAGATGGCACTTTCCCCCTTGTATATTCTTGGCTACTTTGTTTTAAATTTATTGATCATACATTTTTAGGTTTATTTCTGGGCTCTCTGTTCTGTTCTATTAATCTTTGTATGTTTTTATGGTAATACCATACTGTTTTAATTACTATGGATTTGTAATATGATTTGAAATCAGGGAGCATGGTGGCTCTAGCTTTGTTCTTTTTTTTCTCAAGATTGTTTTGGGTATTCAGGGTTTTTTGTGGTTCAACACAAATTTTAAGATTGTTTTTTCTATTTCTGTGAAAATTATCATTGGAATTTTGATAGAGATTGAACTGAGTCTGTAAATTTTCTCTGGGCCATTTTAACAATATTAATCCTTCTAATCCATGAACACAGTTTATCTTTCCATTTGTTTGTGTCATCTTCAGTCTGTTTCATCCATATCTTGGAGTTTTCAGAGTACAGGTCTTTCACCTCCTTGGACAAATTTATTCCTTGACATTTCATTCTTTTTGATACATTTGTAAATGATATTGTTTTCTTAATTTGTCTTTCTGATAGTTCAGTGTTAGTATATAGTAATGCAATCGATATTTGTGTATAGATTTTATAACCTACACCTTTACTAATTTTATTTATCAGAACAGATTTTTGGTAGAGTCTATAGGGTTTTCTATAAATGAAATCATGTCTTCTGCAAATAGTGACAATTTTATTGCTTCCTTTCCTATTTGGATGACTTTTATTTATTTTTCTTGCATAATTTCTTTGGCTAGGATTTCCAAAACTGCTGAATAGAAGTGGCAAGAGTGAGCATCTCTTTCAGATTCCAGATCTTAGAGGAAAAGCTTTTAGCTTTTCGTCATTGAGCATGTCTACGGTGGGCTTGTCATACATAGCCTTTATTATGCTGAGATGCCTTCTCTCTGTACCTGCCCTGTTGAGGGTTTTTATCATAAATGGGTGTTGGACTTTGTCACATACTTTTTCTGCATTTGCAGAGACCATCTTCACTATTTCTATCTCTTATTTTGTTAATGTCCTATATCAGGTTGATTGACTTGCAGCTGTTGAGCCGCCCTTCCATGCCTGGGATAAATACCCCCTTGATCATGGTATATGATCCTTTAAATATATTGTTGAATTAGGTTTGCCAGTGTTTTGTTGAGGACTTTTGAATCTATGCTCATCAAGGATATTGGCCTATAGTTTTTTGTTTGTGTGTTCATTTGGTTTTTGTTCATTTGTTTTGGTGATAGTCATGGTAGCCTTGTAGAATGAGTTTGGCAGCATTCCTTCCTCTTCAAAGAAGAGGAAGTTCTTCAATTTTTTGTTTGTTTGTTTGTTTGTTTGTTTGTTGTTTTTGAAGAGTTTGGGAAGGATCGATATTGAATCTTCTTTGAATTTTGAATTTTAGTAGAAATCACCAGTAAAGCCATCTGGTCCCAATTGTTGAAGGTTTGCCAAGACTTGTCATTGTTCCAAAGGAAGGAATCTCAATTAGCACCCAGTTTCAGGCTGATTGGAAGCCATAACCTTAGCGGCAGATTTTAAAGTATGAAAATATATGCAATCCCCGAGACCACAATGGTAAATCCTGCTGACCTCCTGTCCGGGAGATCTGGAGGTGTTTGACATTTGCAAAACTTGGGTCTCCCGATGAGCTTATGAGTGTGTAAACTCTTTTCTGAGAGGTACTGCCATGCTGTAGCCAGTCCTCGGGAAAGTGCAAAGATGGCTTTCCCTGGCTTACGTTCCCTGAGAGCACCTCTGTAGCCTCTTCATATGTGCCAAATCGAAAGCCTGCCCTTTAGGCTGAACGTCTAAGACAATTAAACGGATTTTTTTCATAGGAAGGCTCGAGATACATTTCATTCTGCTGCCTTTGCAGTGTCTGGTGGTGATAGCCTGCCAAGAACTGTCTGCTCAGTTGTTTTAGGCCTGTGAGGCCCAGAAAGGCAAGCACCCCTGGCCACCAGAGCCAGGGAGTCCCCTTTGTGCACCACATGGGTCTGCCAGCTTTTGTAAGGCAAGTTGAGTGCAGGACCCAGAAAGGCCGGAGGAAAGCACAGGGTCAAGACACATCCACTGGTTTGATGAGGGAGTGGTAGAGCTCTGGGGTGGGGCATGCCTGCCAGTTTTAGTGGGGCAACAGCTGTGACTCTGCGAATCTTCTGGCACTAGCCAGGTGGAAAAGGAGCGCAGAAATGGTGCTTGCCAGTGCCTGTGTCCTGGACAGAATCCCAAGAGGCCCTATCTCTCAGGCAGATAGTTTAAAGATTAACAAATGAATAGTCTAAGGCACTTTTCTAAGAGCTGCTTTTGCCCTGGGTTCTGGGGTGCCAGAGCCCTTGGAAATCAGAATCTCAGCTCCCTGCAGCTCTTTCTGTCTCTAAGATGTAAGACAGCTGGTTTCAAAAGTCAGGTGTTTTGGGGGCTTGCATCTCTCTGGTTCAGGTTGCAAGGGTTGGCATGCCTTATGTGGGACACAAACCCCTTACTCTTCAGGGAGAAGCTCTGTCCATATTCCTGAGATCCCTACAGCCCTGGGAGTGGCATTTTTGGTGAGACTGCATCTCTTCCTCTCCTCCCTATCTTAATGTGGCCCTTTTATCCTTTGTTGTGGAGGAGCTTTTTAGCTGTTTTTCAGGTCTATTTCAGAAGGAGTTATTTGACAGGTAACAGTACAGTTGGTGTGTCCAAGCAAGAAGATGAAGTAAAGGGCTTTCCTTTCTACCATCTAGGACTCCTTCTTCTGTCTCTAATCCTATTGTTTTATTACATTTCTTTTTGGTTGCTTTTGAAATTATGTTTGACAATGACTATTTCTTTTATGTGTTGCCCAACACTGTTTTCAATTCCCCGAGATATGTGTCTTTTATGTCTAACTTCTGGCAGTCTTGGATCATCTCTCTGCTCCAAGCCCACTTTATCTTGATTTATAAGATCTTACACAGTCTTGCTTTCCTTGATCTCCATTGACATAGTTTCCTCCTCCCTTCCCCAGTTCGAGGATTCTGCTCCTTGGTGTTCTTGGCACCTACCAGGCATGCTCTTGAGAGACTTGGCTGTTCTCTTTTGCTGGAATGTTTTCCTCTCACATGTCACCACCCATTGCTGTCTCACTTACTTGCTTCTGGTCTTTTTCTCAAAAGTCATGGTGAAGCCTTCCATCCACTCTACAACTTTAGTCTTCTTCCAAAATCTCATAATCTCCTTCCTGTTTTTTCTCCTTAGTTATTAACACTGCCTCTGCTCTATTTGACTTCTTTACCTTGATTATGTCTTTCCCACTAGAAAGAAACCCTTCAAGAAACTTTGTCTTTCTACTACTTTATCTCCTGCACCAGATACAGAATAACAGTTCCTTAAATAGTGTTAAGCGAACAAAAAAGATAGAGGAGTTCCGGGTCTTCTCAACTTTATTTTCCAAAATATGTCATTTAAATGGTACTTTTTCACCATCAGATTTTTCACTTGAACATGTTCTTTTCCATAACCCAGTGTTTTGTTTCTTATACCTTTCTATACCACTTAATTTTATTGATGTTATATTTTCCTTATTCTTTCCGCAGCTCGGAAGCCATTTTGATGCTTTTGGTCTGTTCATTGCTTTCCACTAGTGTTCAACTTCCTTTTTTTTTTTTTTTTCCCTCAGAACAATACAGGAAGCCCTAAAATAGCTGATTTGAAGTTATTGTGCATGTCGTTGCTTATGGATTACCAGGCTTCATTGTAGAATATTAGGGCTAGAACTTATTTTATTGTCAGATACCCAACTCGTAGTGTCTTTGAGTTTTTCTCTGGGGCTGGTAAGGTACCTAGTACCTAAGAGGCTGCCATTGTTCTTAGGCCAGAGAGGGAGGATAGAACATCTCACCCCTTGAGAGGAATAATCAATCTCTCTTTCTTTCTTTTTCTTCCTTTCTTCATTCCTTCCTTCCCTTCCCTTCCCCTTCTTTTTCCTTCCATTCTTCCTTCCATCCATCCTTCCTTCCTTTCTCTCTCTCTCTCTCTCTCCTCCTCAGTCCTTCTGTCTTTCTTGGAAGAATTTTCTCCTTCAGTATGGTTCCAGCTCCTCAGTGGGCGCCATATGTTTCCCACTACCTCTTTCCCTGGCTAAATCTCCAGAGAGGAAATCCTCCAAAGAGGAAAATTCTGGCTTTATCTTGACAGGAGTAAAATTGTCTCCTTACTTCTGGGATAGGGGAAGAGATCTCTAACCCAGTTTCGGAGAGCTGTGTTCCCTAATACTCCCTGGTGTTTCTGTGATTCTTTGACATAGTTTTCCCTGTAATTCTTCTGTAGAGACTTGAGAATCTATCTTTCCTAAGTCTGTGTCATGTACTACCAATATATCTGTCTTCTGGATTTCACATTTCAGTTTGTGATTATCTTTCTCATTCCTAGTCCTTTTTGTTTATCCCTTTTTCCCCCCTTAAATCTCTAGTGTAATTTCAGGACCAAACGGAGAAAAACACATTGTTCAGTTCATTCATTTAAAATGGTAACACTGGGGTACCCGGGTGGGTCAGTCATTAAGCGTCTGCCTTCGGCTCAGGTCATGATCCGGGGTCCTGGGATCGGGCCCTGCATTGGGCTTCCTGTTCAGCAGGAAGCTTGGTTCTCCCTTTCCCATTCCCCCGGCTTCTGTTCCCTCTTTCTTGTAGTCTCTCTCTCTCAAATAAGTAAATAAAATCTTTAAAAAACAATTAAAAAAATAAAATGGTAACACTATTTAAAGGGTTCTTATTTTGTATCTTTAATGAACTCGTTTTAGTGTACCTGATGCCTAATAATTTTTAGTTAAGATATTTAGGCCAATAGAAGAATTTCGGTCACTTAATTTCCCATGTTTCATATTTAGAAGAAAGTGACTTATCACAGTAGAGGAAGGGAAAAACAGTATAATTTTAGGACATCAAAAGGCCAGTGTATGAGTTGTGGCATTAACTCTGCCCTCAGCCATTTCTCTACCTTACCAGACCTCAGTTTCCCATTCTATTAGTTGATAGGTTTAGACAACTGGTCTCTGAGATCATTCTAGAATAAATATTTTACTTTGTATTTATAAATATGCTTCAATTGGTGTGTGTGTGTGTGTGTGTGTGTGTGTGTGTGTGCAAGATTTTATTTATTTATATGACAGAGAGATCATATAAATAAATAAAGATCTCTGAGCAGAGAGCCCGATGCAGGGACACTGAGATCATGACCTCAGCTGAAGGCAGAGGCCCAACCCACTGAGCCACCCAGGTGCCCCTGGTTTGTGTGTTTTAGCACAGGTTCCACTGAGTCACTCCCAAAATATGTAAACTGCTCATATTGTGTTGCCACTTTATTGAGAATATTTCTGACTCCCTTTTTTATTGCATGTATTAGGACTGAGTTCTGACATTTGCTTCTCGTTAGCAGTACTGGAAAGAATTTAATCATCTTCAGTTAGCAAAAACTTGTTGTGTTCACAGGCCCTGTTGAAGTTGTCTTTTGTCAGAGGAATAGGGAAATCATTAGAGGTAGACAGTTTCTTAGGGATCATTGATCCAACCCCCTTTTTTTCCCAGAGAAGGAAATTTAGGCATATACAGCTGATCCATGATCAACCTATGTTTGAAGTGAGCAGGTTCATTTATGCCCATTTTTGCTTTTTAAAGAGTTAACAGGAAGCAAAAGCCACAAGGTATTTATTTACAATTGGCTGCACAGGCTCCACAGGACCACATGGAAGGCGACTGACACAGAGTTTGTACGTGAGTACTGAGGGAGGCCTGCCAGGCCAGCAGCAGCCCCAGGGGTGCCCTCGGACTAAGCAGAGCTGTAAGTTGCCTCTCTACTCGCAGAGAGGTCTGGTTACATGCCTGAGGTTGGTGGCCAGTGGGCTGCAGTGGGGAAATGTGCCTAGAGGATGGGGATGGCGCTGCCCAGGTAGCCCTGAGCCCCTTGGCCCATTTGTCCCCCTAGTCCTTCATGTCCCAGGACATCCATGGTCCCCAGATCCCTCACTGAGTGGTACCCCAGCCTCAAGACCAGGCTCTCACTGCTGATGGCCAGAGGTTAGTAGTACACCTCCAGGCAGATGGGGAAGCTGGGTCACACTTGTAGGCCCTCATTGCCATCTGTGGGTTAATCTGGCCATAGCTGCTGCTGGGGAGAAGCTACCAGTCCCTGGAAGGTCACCATCCTGGGGCTAGCCCTGCCACTGATCCTGTCCCAGAGGGGTGACCTGGCCCAACTCTACATAGTTTCTGTTTTCAGTAAATATATGTGCAGTACTGTTAACATGTTCTTTTTCTTCCTTATGCTTTTCTTAACATTTTTTTTTCTCTAGCTTACTTATTTTACGAATATAGCATATAATACACATAAAATGTAAAATCTGTGTTCATTGACTAGGTTATTGGCAAGGCTTTTAGTCAAAAGTAGGCTATTAGTAGTTATGTTTTTAGGGAGTCAAAAGTCATATGTGGTTTTTTGACTGTATTGGGGTTTGGCGGCCCTAACCCCTGCCCTGTTCAGGTGTCAGCCATATGGTGATGGTGATTGCTTACTGTCACACTGAGATTCAAATAACCAGTACCACCAAGGCCTGAACTCTTACTATTCCAGATCCTGACACATTCAGGATTCTATCTCTGCTGTTGTAGTCAGTTTCTTCACTTGTTTTACTGCAGTTTTGTTCTATTTTTGTTTTATTGTCCCATACACTGATTATAAATAGGGCACAACATTGTCCACCCTGACTCAGCTCTTACATTGGTAATTCAGCTTGGTTTCTCAATGGTAGCCACGCAGTGTACTCCTTCATGTAGATGTGTCTTACTTCTCCATTATTCGGTATTGATTCTTTAGTTTCACCTCTTTTTGTTAAGACATCGTCAAAGCATAGTAAAATGGAGCTTACCAAATAACAAACTGTTACTATCAGAAATTGTAAATGATAGCTGAAGAAAATGAGAATCCTTCTTAAAACATCAAAGACTCTTCTCTTTAGATTTTTCCAATAATTAGAATTACAAAAAATATATATTACAGAGAAGATAATCTTTTAGCATTTTTTGCTCTTTTAGAATTTTATCCCTTGTTAATATAGCAAAAATGATTTCTTTACCTTAAGATTTCTATATATATCTATATATATCTATATCTATCTATCTATATATATATATATATTTTTTTTTTTTTTTTCCTTTCAGAAATCTTCAAGAAAGACATTTTCAATGGTAGGATGAAAGTTAAGGGCTGAGGATATGAGGGAGGGATTCAGTTTTACTTAAAATGAATTTACCAGAGTGTAGCTCTTTTCCATAGGTAATAATACTCATTTGGGAGATTTCATTATTGCATATTTTTATTTAATTTATTATTATTTTTTTAAGTAAGCTCTGTGCCCAACATGTGTCTTGGACTCATGACCCCGGAAGCAAGAGTCACATGCTCTACCAACTGATCTGGTCAGGCACCCCTATGCTTAATTTTAAGCATAATGAATGGTATAAATTCCATGAGGAATGTCACTAAAAGTGTTAGAATAGGAATTAATAAGTATCAGTAAATCTACTCATTTTCATTAATATCTATGAGGTGTCTAATTAGTTCCTGTATATTGAATAAGAAACTTGCACATTTGGAAAGGTTTTTTATAAAATTTTTTTTATCATCAAAATGTTTAAATTTGTAAGTTAAAAATTTTCATTTTGGTCATGACAACAGTTCTCTTGATGATGCCTTCAACTCTTTAAAGTGAGAGAAAAAATGCCTCCTACCCTATGGTCAAAATAAAAATTCAGTCCTATTTTTTCTTTAATGTTTTGCAAGCTAAGTGTTCATATAAATTAAACTTTTCAATAAAATGCAAAAAAGACTGAATAATTACAAAATGATTTTCCATTTTGGATTTTTTTTCTTTTTTTTTTTTTTTAGAGCAAGGAGCTCTGGATCCCAGGACACTGAGATCATGACCTGAGCTGAAGGCAGACACTTAACTGACTGGGCCACCCAGACACCCCTTCTATTTTGGAATTTTTAACCCACCCCAGTGGAATCTAGGACGTATCATCTAATTATCGATATCTTGAGTATTTGCTTCTGTCATGTGGTTCCAGAGAAGTGATGTAAGTCCTATCTATTTCGTTTGTATTCACTTTTGTCTTTTACAGATTTGCAACTTTCAGCTTTATTACAGTCAGTTTCTTTCCATGGCTTTCACTCTTTCACTCTTATGAAGGAGCACTTTATTTTTGTTTTGTTTTGTTTTGTTTTCCTTGAAGAAGAGGTCATTTTCCACTAACATTACAAATCTAACCAGGTGGCCTCACAGAAATGGAAAGTTAGAAGGTTCTAGAAAGCAGAAAAAAGACATGACTACTACAACTTACCGTACTCATATAATAAATTTCATGTATATGAATCCATAGCTTTTCTTTCTCTAACTTGTAGGGTTGTTTAAATCTCTTTAATTCAGATGCAGATAGAGTTCACAGGCTAAAATGGGGAATTCCAGAGTGGGGAAGGATCGTTACTGAAGAAAATAAAAATAGAGTGTTTTTCTGGTCATGAATGGGAGGCTGTTCCTCCCTGTATCAATAGTTCTCACCAGTAAAGGCAGCATCTTCCCTAGGGTCATGCTGGTATGTCTCTTCACTGGTGGAGTGAGGTGGAGTGTGGAAAATTTTTTAAGTCCTTATGCCAGCTTCCTATTTCTTCCTCCAGTAAAATAAATAAATAAATAAATAACTGTGTAAAGCCAAAAAAATTATGTGCATAAAAAGGTAGCCTGACAGGGAGGTTTTGAGCAGTGTATGCTTAGAGCAGTGTGTGCAAATGCAGATATCTTAACATTGGCTTTCTTAATGTCCATCACCTAGCCACCCCATCCCCATCCCTCCCACCCTATTCCCCTCTAGGAACTCTCAGTTTGTTTCCTGAGATTAAGAGTTTCTTATGGTTTATCTCCCTCCCCTGTCCCATCTTGTTTCATTTTTCACTCCCTTCCCCCATGAATTCTGTAAGACTAATGATTCACAGGGACGCCTGGGTGGCTCAGTGGGTTAAGCCTCTGCCTTTGGCTCAGGTCATGATCTTAGGGTCCTGGGATTGAGCCCCGCATTGGGCTCTCTGCTCAGCAGGGAGTCTGCTTCCTCCTCTCTCTCTGCCTGCCTCTCTGCCTATTTGTAATCTCTCTGTCAAATAAATAATAAATAAAAAATAATCTTTAAAAAAAAAGACTAATGATTCACAGATCTGTGCCGCTGAAACAAATAATACATTATATGTTAATTAAAAAATAAATCTGTAGTAGAGCAACAACATACAAAACAAAACATTGGCTTTCTCAGAATTTCACACTCCTCGTAGACCCTGTTCGCTTTTTTATCCCACTGCTCAGCACAGGGCCCAACACCTAAGTGGTCCTCAGGAGCTGCTGTTACTTGCTACGTGTAATTTCCATAAGTTATTAGGGACCATGTAGTTGTCACAGGACAGGGAGTCCTTGCTTTGTCCCCTCATCTTCTCATACAGATAATTTTCACTTTCTGAAGTCAGAGGCCTGTTGAGACTCCAGGAAAGACTTTAAGTGCAAGAAGAGACCCATGAGTTAGAGACCTCTCTAGTAAAAGGATGAGTGGTATGATTCCCTTTGTGTTGTTCATATCCAGAAGACTTTTCTTCATAGAATTTGCTTTACATTTTTCTAATTAGAAAGATGTTATTTTATACCATTTATAAAGTTTTCCAGACCCATCACAAACCATTTAATCAAGATGGCTTGTTTCGAATCAACAAGCCTACCTGGGTTTTATTGAATTGAATTTCCAGAAGTTGGGCCAGGACATCTACATGTTCAGCAGCCCTTCCAGTTGTTTCTGATATGCATGGAGTAGGAAGGTGAGTAAGCCAGATAATAGGACACCTGGATGTTTGCCCTTGGTGACACAGGAAGAGGGGAAAATAGTTCTGTATATTTAATGTTTGACAGTACTATCCATTGCTTTTATAAATTTCTCAGAGGAAAGCATATAAATGTGAGGCTGTTGTCATTGCTTAATGCTAAGCTAAACAAAACGTAAGATTGGAAAAGTACATATAATCTCAAGTTGAGTAAGCTCTGTATAAAGTAGTATTTATGTGAATAAGCAAATAATGACCTTCCCCAAGGAGTAATATCTACCTGAATAAATTGTATTAAATACTTTCTAACCCATACATCTGAAAAAATTGGCCTCAGTAGATAGAATGAATTGGATAGAATTCTAAAGGAGAAAACTATGTGATATATAAATAAAATTGTGGTTTTATACTCCTTTCCTCTTATATATAGAAGAAAACATAAACTGAAAACACTTTTATTGGAACACAACCAAGGAATTTCAAGTTTTACTGTGTGTATGTCTGTGTCCTTGGGTCTGTCAAGTTGAAGGTGTGAGAACATTGAGCCAGCTAAATGCTGCCATGGACAGGAAATTTTTATTATCATGATAGCCATGGAGCTGGGCTTAGGGAATAATTTCTCTCTTAAAATCTGTCTCTAAGTATGGTAATTTTCCTGAAATGTCATTATTATGTATTTGGAAGTTAATAAAAATGTTAGGGATAGTCACAGAAGCAATAACTCAAACACTTTTCACTTTTGTAGGATTGTTCAGTGGTCGGTTCCACCATTAAACTTGAATTTAATTTTTCTTTTGTGCAGAGTAAATAAGCTGAGTCGCTTTTGCTTTGAGTCATTTATCTTTGTGCTAAAATACATTGGTATCCCTTACCTAACACTGGTATATCTTTGGGTTTACTGAGGAATGAATACACTTGAAAATATATTGAGGTGTAGCCATTTTTGTATGTGTGTAAAGACAGACACAATGGCTGTGTAAATTTACTTAATAATTGCAAATGAATTGGTTAAGAATCACAGTTTTCTCTCATGTGGTAATATGTATAGGGAAGAGCTCTATCATTCTCTTTACTCTCTTTTCTTCCTCTTTATTTTTTCTCTCTCTCCCCTTTACTCTCCTTGTCTATTGCTCTTCATCAGCCCAATAGAGAACATGCTGATCATTTGCAGTGACTTTGTTTCTTATGACCTGATGGACCCAAAGAAGAAGAGGCATCTATTAAATTGTCTTGCCTAGAACTGAATCTTATTGGCAAATTGGAAAATTTGATTTCTGAAACAGAGATAATTGAAGGAAAACTGCGTCTTTTGATCCAGGTACTATAAACTTTTTTGGGAAAAATGACTTTTTTACTTGAAAAATATTTTGCTGGAAAACAGAAACCTTTGTTTCAGTGAATACTTAAATGAATATGTTTGCCTCTAATCATCATGTAGAACAAAGCAGTCAGAGGTTTAAAGAAAGAGAAAGTCTACATGAGGTGAATTCAGAAAATTCGTTGGAAGAGAATTCTCTTCATAGAAATTCTACAAAGAATTACAGGCAAAAGACACTGTATTGGCTTAATATTTACTAACAAAATTTCATATATATTTAAAACAATCATGTATTTGGTTAAAAGGAAGAGGAACATGGCATACAGATTGCAGATAATAAACGGATTACCAGTGTGTAATTAATCTTGTCGAAGAAAAATGCACTGAACTGAGTTAACAGACAAGGAAGAGTTTATTCAGGACTATTACAATAAGGGAGAGGGAGTAACTTCACCATAGTTCAAACAATAGGGTAGTGGAAAAGTGGTGGAGCAGTTAGGTGGGGAATTGGTCAGTGTGGTTAGGCCCTTGCACTTCTTTAAGTTAGAATCCTACTCTTGCACAGAGACTAGGAGATAGGGGAACTGTCTTAGTCTGCTTGGGCCACCAAAACAGAACACCATAGGCTGGTTGGCTTTAACTACTGAGATTTATTCTCTCTCGCTTCTGGATGCTGAGAAGTCCAAGATCAAGGTGGCAGCAGGGTCACATTCTAGTGAAGGTTCTCATCCTGGCTTATAGATGATGGCCTTCTTGTTGTATGCTCACAAAGCAAACCGAGAGAAAGAGAGAAAGAGAAAGAATGGTATGTCTTTCTCTTCTGTAAGGACACCAGTTCTGTTGGATTAGGGTTTCACTCTTGTGATGTCATTTAACTTTAATCACCTTCTTAAAGTCCCTGTTTCCATGACTGTCAAATGAGGGTTTAGAGCTTGAACATATAAATTTTGGGTACATGCAATTCAGTCCATAGCAGGCACCGTGTTCCTTGATGATTACATTTCAAAGAGATTGTTCCCAAGTCCTTGGAAAAGACATTTCTGGGTCATAAATATGGTGAGAGACTGGGAGAAGATTTATATCCTGAAGAGGTAGAGAAAAAATTTACAATTGCCAGTTTTCCAAAGTAAATGATCTAAGAAAAGGGAGGTCAGGGACTCTTGTCAGGAAGAAATCCATCCAAAGTTTAGTCAAGTTGAGAAGAAGTTTAAAGCCATCCTGGCCAGCCTATCTGTCATCATTGCTTCATGTACTCTCTAAAAAAGAAATTGCCACAAGTCCTTTGTTTTTTCATTTATTCATGGTAAAGCTTGTAAAGAATATTCATGCATTAGCCAAATTATGTCCTGGAGGACCCAGAAAGTGCTGCACAATGCACTAATGTAACATTTAGATTAGTATTTTCAGATTATGTTGCTGCTTATTAGCCACAGGGGAATAGAAGTGGGATCTTTGTTTAATAATAAATTCTTTGTGGCTCTAAGGATTTTGTTGTCCATAGGCCAATTATCCATTTTGTGTGTGTGTGTGTGTGTGTGTGTGTGTGTGTGCGCGCGCGCGCGCATGCGTGTGTGTATAAATAAAATAATAGGCTCGGACTAAGCACCCAGATGTAAAAGCAGAGGTCCACCCTCTATTTATCTTTGAATATAAAGGGCAAGACCAGATTGTATATCTGTGTTTTGAGTGGAAACAGGCTCAAGGGAATATAAAAAGAGAGGAGGAAAGTAGGGAAAGGGGGGAAAAAAGCCACAACAGAGGGAATGTTTTCTTGGGTTGGTATTATTAGCATCAACTCTGGGTGCTGTTGTTGGCAAATTTCCAGGTATTCTCCCTCTGTTGCAAGTCAGCAGCTCACAAAGGGGCTTTTCAACTTACTTACCATTTGATAAATTCTAGTTAACCAGATAAAGAGCAGGGATGGGACTGGAATGAGGTGAGTGGGTCACGTGCCTCTGGGTACAAAATTTAAAAGGACACACACACACACACAAAAAAAATTAATTCAAAGTGGGATTGAGATTACTGATTTTTGTTTTGGCTCAGGGTCTAGTATGGCTCTATAAGGTACCGTGAGTGAGCTTGCCTTGGTTGAAAATTGTTATATTTTGTTTCCCATGTATTTTTGCATTCATTTTGTTTTTTAAAAATACCACTTCCAACATTTATATATTGTTTGCCAAACTTTTTGGCATACTCTTAAATTTTCCAGCCAACATACATGCTTCACTGTGTCAGCCTATCCTTACCTGGCTAGAGGAAAAAGAAATGGTACTTTCCCTCTAGATTTAGAGTTTATTTTCAGTCTTTCTAGTTGGGTAGAGTAAGTCTAGAAAGTATCACTAAAGCAGTGCTTATCTTCGTGTGTGCTAATGGAGAATAACATTGGTGTCATTACAAAGAGCATTCTTCATTTCCCCACAGGTCACTCAAGGACACTCAGGTTGGGGGGACTTTTGTCAAGAGGGAAGTTTGATGAAGAGAAATGTCTCTGAGAATGTACAGGTAATTCAAAGCACATAATTTAATGTCACCAACAGGGAATGTTAAAGGGATAAACTGTTGATTAAGAGACAGTGTATGTGATTCTAATGCTATAATTTCATCATCGTGTTAGGTTTGTAAGTCTTTGAAACCTATCTAACTATCTGTAGTCTTCTAAAGAGGGGATTTATTCCATCCATTTATTGACATTCTGAAAGTGTACCTGAGCGTGATCTAAAAATGTAAATTCAAGTTCCTGTAGGTTTAGGTTTTTAAATCTCTCAGTTTACTTAGTTGGGTACCGAGCAACAAATGAAAGCATATATATGTTACTTATTTAAAGGATCCTTTCTGTTTCTATTAAGTTCATAGTCATCACATGTGTAGTTGAAATGCACAGGATTCAAATTTTAAAAGCAAAGTAAGTGAATGAGAGAAGAGAAATACAGCATTTCTATTGGCTTAAGGGGGACCTTTACAAAACTGTAACAGTTCAAATAACTCTTTTGCAATTTGCAGGGACTACAACTATGGTAGCATGAATTAATGTTTACATCAAGTTGGCAAACTTTTTGTAAAGAACCAGATAGTACATATTTTCAACTTTTCAGGCTATGTAGTCTCTGTTGCAACTACTGAGTCCTGCCATAGCCATAGGAAAGCAGCCACAGGCAACAGCAAACAAATGGGCATGTTCCAATAAAACTTTATTTACAAGAATAGGCACTGGGCTGGGTTTGGTCTACAGACCAGAGTTTGCCTACCCCTGTGTTAGAACCTTCTACATACTTTATTGAAAACTCTAAACTAGGTTATCTACAACAGTGGGCCATAGAGGAGTCATGTCATTTATTGAGCTGAGTGTCCAAGCCATTATCTAGACATGAATGAACCTTCATAAGACTTTGGAACAGTGAGTGTGTCTGTACCTAATCTTATCTCTTAGCATTCTGTATCCAGCAAGATTATTTAATGTCAGATGTTCATATTAGGTAGATATGCTATCTCTGTTTTGCCATATTTTGCCCTCTTAAAAACTCTTAAAATGTCCTGAAAATTTGATACTTTACTGAAGACCATGAAGCTTAAAGACATTTCTACATGAAGACAGTTTGTTTTATTGGCTGTAATAAATGCTTCTTAATGGGTCAGTGAATCAGCTAAAACCATAGAATCGAGGTGGCCTAATGTGGAAAGTTGGCTAACTAGATATTTGTTTTTCACTTGTAGTAAGCCATCTTCCCAATTTAAGGAGAATTTATGATCGCTGTAGGGACATGCCAATTTGGTGCCGAAATGACACACTTTTAAAATCAGGCTTCATGTTTGGGAAAGCTCTTATGAAAGAGATAGCACTTTGCTTTATTCACTTAACAGTCTTTGCTGTTGATTCCAATTATTTCCAGTCAGATATTATAAATGAAGAGTGGGTAAATTATGTAATAATCAATGCAAACTATCTTTTTCTTTGCAAGTTTTATCATATGGAGACAGGTTTCATAAAACAGGATGAAGTACTAGAACGCTGATGGCTTGCTTTTCTAAAGATTATTGTAGGAATGATGCATATTTGAATTTAAATTACTAGGGCTCTGAAGTATTATCATGGCCATGCCTTTGGAAGGCCTATAGGTAACCCTAACCATTACATCTTGGGTAAGGACAGGAAAAATAGTGCTTTCCCTGAAGAATTTGAGGAAAAGTGATTGTGTCAGTCACATGACTGAAATCACATGGAATGGCCAAGATTTCAAAGAACTTTTAAGTCAGAATAAACCTCAGAGATTATTTTCTCAACCCTTTAATTAGAGAAGAAGCTGATTCCCAGAGAATAGGAGATTTTACTAAAGGTTACACACAGTATATTGCCAGATTCACCATTAGTATTCTGGTCTCTTTTATCCCTGGGCTCTGCTTTCGGTGTCATCCACCATCAGACATGGTCACATATGATTGCAAGTTGAAACCGTGCAGTTGTATGAAAACAAAAGTCCCAGGGTCAGAATTCAGATACCTCCAGTGAGTGTTTGCAATGTTTCATGCATAGCTAGTTTCATGAGATTAGAAAGTTGGTATTCCCACTTATAACTTCCTTACTTAGTTTTAATTTCTTTAACTCAGTAGGCTAGATAGGTTAAAATGTCTAGGACCAAAATCTCAGGTGAGTTGGAATTCCTGGAAACCATCTTGATTTACAGTTGAATGGGTGAGTAGATGTTTGGCAGGTGGCCTGTTAATGTTAAAACACTCAATTGAAGTAGATGGTGTTATATTTTCATATTTTGGTTCCTCTTTTTGGTGTCACCTCATATGGACATGCTTTTCTCTCCACACCTTTTTCATGGCTAGAATTAGTGTGAGGCACCTCAGACACACAAGTCAAGAAGAGTTGGACTTGCCAGAATTCCCAAAGGAAGTGCCTCTTTGGATTTTGTAGCTTGGGAGTCTCTCACCCACCCCATTCTTGGCCCTTCCTTTGGCCGTTGATCTCTTCTCTGACAGTGTATGGAGAGAATAACAGGCAGTTTCTGTCTGCAAGGCAGTTTTAGCTCCAGAGAAGAGACATGTGGCAATAATGTCATATAGTATTGATAATATTTTAGTCAGAATGTCTTGCAACTAAAATATTCAAATTGTGAGAATTAAGTAGATTAGATATAATGTATAGTTCAGATAACATTCTCCTGGTTATGTAACATAGATTAGCAAATAACCAATGGTTTCCTCAGAAGGCTCTCACCATGGGAGGAGTTTCCTGATCTTTTTTTTTTTTTTAAGAGTTTTTTTATTTATTTAACAGGCAGAGATCACAAGTAGGGGAGAGAGGCGGGGAGGGGTGGGGGGGGAAGCAGAGAGCCTGATGTGGGGCTCGATCCCAGGACCCTGAGATCATGACCTGAGCCAAAGGCAGAGGCTCAACCCACTGAGCCACCCAGGCACCCTGAGTCTCCTGATCTTAACATATTGAGTCACAGAGTTTTAGCCAGGCTTTCTGAGATGTTCTGTATTCCCTATTTTTATTCAGGTGCCTCATCAATTTCATATTCTTATTTCCTTTTCTGAGTTTTATTCTTCTTCCTGTTTAATATACTGTGTACACTGAAGAGAAAGGGTAGAAGGAAAGAAACATTTATTGAGCTTTCTGCTGGGGAAGCCCCTTGTTAGATTCTGTCCATCTGATAATCTCATGTATTTACTTATTGTATTCCTAAAATGTCACAATATATTTATTTTTTTTCCTGTGAAAAGATTTCTTAAGAGTCCTAGAGTTCATGACTCACTATAATAAAGGCTTTATTTCTCCCTCTTGCACAGATTTCAATAACAAACATATTTTTATAGTTATATATGTATAGGTATAAAACTTACATATCACTGAGCAAATCTGGCATTGATTTAATCTAGCTTTAGCTCAAGAATAATGGGACTCTCTCTTTTCATCCTTAGGAGTTAAGCACAGGTTTCTTACTTAATTCAAAGAGGTAGACATAGGTAGGTAGATAGAGATAGGTAAATAGTCCATTGTTGAGGTAAATAAAGTGAAAACCACTTAAGCACAGCATCTGTGTTGCAGCCACAGTTATTCATCTTGGCTGGAAATGATTGAGCTGAATTGACTCAAAGCAAGAATGGTCTGCATATGGTGAATCTTGTTCCCTTGTCAGCTAATAGGCCACATTACAATGAGTTTACCCTTGTACATATTTACCTGGCAAGAGAAATGGTTGAATGTTTTCTCATGTATATATCAGAACAACCCAGTAATGAATGAATGAGTACACACACACACACACACACACACACACACACACACATTTCCTTCCCACTGAAGGCCAGAGAGGCCAAGGATATAGTCAGTAAGTAGTGAAACAGATTCAAACTCAACCCTATTTGACTCCAAAGATCAGTCTTAAATCCATTCATGAGCTAAATACCATTATTATGTCTTTGTTTTTGGTGCTCCTTGAATGAAAAAAAAATTAGTAAAATACATACCACATAAAATGTACCATTTTAGCCATTGTTAAGTGTGCACTTCAGTGCCATTAAGTACGTTAACATTGTTAGGCTGCTATCGTCATCATCCATCCATAAAAGTCCTTACATCTTGCAAAACTGAAACTCTACCCATTAAACAATAACTCCTTACCTTCCCTTCCTCCAGCCCCTGGCAATGACCACCCTACTCTCTGTCTCTGGTTTCAAATACTCTCGTATATATAAATACATAAATATAAATGGAATATATAAATATATATATAAATGTATATACAAATGTCATATAAATAGAATCATAACAGTATTTGTCTTCTTGAAACTGGTTTATTTCACTTAGTATAATATCTTCAAGGGTCATCCATCTTACAGCATATGTCAGAATTTCCTTCCTTTTTGAAATTTAGTATTCATAGTTGTGTATACCACATTTTGTTTTCCATTCATCCATCAGTGGACGCTTAGGTTGCTTTCAGCTTTTCACCTTATTTATTTATTTATGTGACTTTTTGTTAGAACCTCCATAGGTTCTTTGCTGTGCATACTTTTAAATTAACATTCTAAATAACAGATCCTTAATCCTAACAGAGAGTGAAATTATGAGTTGATCCTAAGACAGCTGTGGAATTATTTTGTGTGTTACAAGTAACTGGTGGAGAGTTTTTGAGAGTCATTTTTAATATCTTAGGAAAAGAAAATAAAGAGCATGGATTCATTTGCTCTGTGTGAAGGAAAGCAGCACATGCTTCCATTTTACCACAAAAACAAAAATGGTTATGTCTCCCTAGAGCAACATTTCAAAGACTTTTGGAGATTTGGGTCATGAAACATGTAAATTCTTACCTTCTCTCCACTCCTTCTGGTAAGCCAGTATAAGTAAACATATTATATAGGTAGCCTTAAGGACAACTCACTGGGGAAGAATCAAGTAAATTCCAGAAGAAAAAAAAATTTTAAAGACTTTTATTTTACTTATCTGACAGGGCTAGATCCCAAGACCCTGGGTTCATGACCTGAGCCACAGGCAGATGTTTAACCTACTGAGCCACCCAGTCACGCCTGGAAGAACATTTTATTTTTTTTATTTTTTTTTTTTAAGATTTTATTTATTTATTTGTCATAGAGAGAGAAGCGAGAGTGAGCACAGGCAGACAGAGTGGCAGGCAGAGGCAGAGGGAGAAGCAGGCTCCCCGCCAAGCAAGGAGCCCGATGTGGGACTCGATCCCAGGACGCTGGGATCATGACCTGAGCCGAAGGCAGCTGCTTAACCAACTGAGCCACCCAGGCGTCCCTGGAAGAACATTTTAAATCAAAACATATGCAACAAATATTTTCTGATAATCACTTTGATATGAAGTCATTGAAGTTATTGAAGCCATTTTTTTCTTTCTTCTTTTTCTTTTTTAAGATTTTATTTATTTATTTGACAGAGATCACAAGTAGGCAGAGAGGCAGGCAGAGAGAGAGAGAGGAGGAAGCAGGCTCCCTGCCGAGCAGAGAGCCTGATGCAGGGCTCAATCCCAGGACCCCAGAATCATGACCTGAGCCAAAGGTTGAGGCTTTAACCCACTGAGCCACCCAGGTGCCCCGAAGCCATATTTTCCTTAAATAAAATTACTTTTTTATTTATACAGTTGTGTGTATAACATGCCTGTTGAGTGTACATCTTCTTAGCTTAGAATTTTGAGTCTTGGGTTTATACCACAGGCTCAGCTTAAAGGGTCAGAACCCAAATTATTACAGTTTTATACTCAGAATGAGTAGAGTGCTGATAAAAAATAATTTTTATTAAATGCCCTTAAATCTGCATAATAGTGACATATTTTAAAATTGACATTTAAAAAAAGATTATTTTTTGGTTGAAGATAATTCTAGAATGTCAATGTTAAATTTTATAACATTTTGCTTTATTAATTCATATTATTCTAAAAGGTATTTGGAATACATTTAATACTCTTTCCATGAGTTTATCTAATATTCAGAATTAACTTGACTGCTATGAAAGAATTGTTTTACTTATGAGCATTTCATATTTTAGCTTAAGAAAGTAGTTATGAAAAAAAGAAGCCAAATGATGATTATTTTATTTTTTCATTGGAAATATTCAGTGAGGAATCATTATTTTATTCTTTATTTTGGTTTTAAACACATGTAAAATACTTTGATCTACACACCTTGAAATTTATGAATTACATGAACACTGATTATCTTACATTTTTATTTTCCTTATTTTCTGTGCATTTTCAGTAGTTTAACTATCTCTTAAGAAGACATGTTTTAAAAATGACTTTCTTAAATTTGTTAAAATTGTCAAAGCACTCCATTTCCTTATTAACCCTGTAGTACCATGTTATATTATTTCTTTAATTTTTTAACATTACACTTTTAAATCAAATTTATAATTTTTTTCTAATATCATTTTAAGACTATTTTTAATTTAGTTTCCTACCAAATTACCAAAGTAACCGGTCAATTTAGTTGAAGTAGTTCATTTCCTTGAGTGGAAGATATCATTGACAATTACTATTTAGTGTTGTTACCTCTAAAATGATGAAATGATAGACTGAGACTCATTTTTCCACTTATTAATAGTTATTAATTAACAAATAATTAATGATTTCCACTATTTTATTTTCTAGGCACAGACTAGAAAATAAATTTTTATTTGCAATTTCTAAAGTATGTAAGAGTATATTAGTTTTTGGAATATGTTTCTCATTTCCAAGGATCTATTAATGTAATAGAAGAGATGAGTCAGGTAATAGAAAATCATTCAAACAAAACAAAGCAATCATAGTAACTATAGGAGTGAATCAAAGTGTCTTATAGAAACTTAGGATTTGGGGCGCCTGGGTGGCTCAGTGGGTTAAAGCCTCTGCCTTCAGCTCAGGTCATGATCCCGGGGTCCTGGGATCGAGCCCCGCATCGGGCCCTCTGCTCAGCGGGGAGCCTGCTTCCCCCCTCTCTCTCTGCCTGCCTCTCTGCCTACTTGTGATCTCTCTCTCTCTCTCTCTCTCTCTCTGTTAAATAAATAAATAAAATCTTTTAAAAAAAAAAAAAAGAAACTTAGGATTTGGTGCATTTTGCATCCTAAAAGACTCTGGGTACATAAAGTCTGAGAATATAAATGTATCCTGAGTTTAGTCCTAGAAAGTTATGTGTTCTAATAATGTGTACTCTAAGTAGGTCAATAGCTGAGAGACTGTGATTTCCATTGGTCTCTATGCCAGAATCCTGTGGCCCATCTCAGTTCAATTATATAGGCACAGCTTCTGAATTTTTAAAAAGTTGCTGATGGCAGTTGTCCTTCATTTGTTACTCTACTGTTCTCTCAGTGGCTCTGGCATCCCTTGCGCTTCATACTCTACATCTGCCCTATGGAGTTTAGGGCAGCTAAAACTAAATTTCACTATTAAAATTCAACAAATTGATAAAATGTGAAGAAATTGACTGGGATAATTTCCCAAATATTACATTAGAAATTAATAGTAGTTTTCAGGTAAAGAATTAGTAATAAATAGTAAGGCCTTTGCTTGCATGTGGAGGAGAACTGGCTTGTTGGACTGAACTTGAGCGTGAAGTTAAGGATGGAGGTGCAAAAAAGATGAGGGATTACACAAGATATGTTTCCTTGGAAAAGTAATCATTCATAAATGCTTGCTTCTGGGGGTATTTGGAAGCCAGAACCCTTGGAATGAATTAAAGGAAAAGACCATTATAACCTGCATAAAATCACAAAAGTAAGAAAAGTTAACTGGTAATATTCATGTTCTATAATTTTTTAAAAATTTATTTGTGAGAGAGAGAGCATGCATAGGGGGTGGGGAGGGCCAGAGCGAGAGAGAGGAGCTCAAGCTGACTCCACGCTGAACATGGAGCCCTACAGGGGGCTCGATCTTACTACCCTGAGATCATGACCTGAGCCAAAGCCAAGAGTCCGACATTCAACTTACTGAGCTACCCAGGCCCCAGTGTTCCTCTTATATTTAAATCCATGTAAGGGGTAGAACTAATTAAAAACATACACTAATTATTCTAGAAAAAAAAATGGAATTTACTTATGGTTTCTTTGACCCAAGTTGGTATATTCTTTCTTTTAAAAATTTGAACTCAGGCCACTAAATTTATTATTGTGCCAAAATTAGAAATAATTAGATTATTCTCTTATTTTGAATTCTCCCCCAGGGAGCAAGGTTTTACCAGAAAATGGATTTGTGGTTGGTAAAGGTATTTTTATTATTCAGTTTGTTTGATCCATATTAAATTGCTACCACAAGATACGTATTTTGTTTTGTTTTGTTTTGTTTTCCAAGGAAACTGTCCTATGGAATGTATGTTTGTTTGAATCAACATTTAAAACATATGTCAACTGCCTTAGAAGAAAAACTAGCTTGTGAGATTTGAACACAGTACTGATACAGAAGCTGAGGAAAATGTTTGCATTTACTTCACATAGTATCAGGCTGCTCTGTGTTCCTGACTTCTGCTTCCTTCTTTCCCTTTGCCTTTCACACATTTTGTATAGCTAAACTAACCTTCAAATCTCATGAAAGGAAGAAAGAAAGAAAGGAAGAAAGGAAGAAAGAAAGAAAGAAAGAAAGAAAAAACAAGAAAGAAAAGAGAAGAAAAGAAAAAAATTATGTGCACTAAGTTTTTTTTTCCTTTGTCACAGGGATTACATTTGCCTAAATAATGCTTCATTCAGAATATTATCTGCCTTTCAACATACGCAGTAATACCCAGTTTTACTGAAAGTTGTACAATAGGTTTCTAGCATCACATTCAGCATCATTAGGATCAAAATTCCCAGACAGGGCTTGTCCGATGATGCTGCCCACAGGATCAGTCCTTCTAGTTCCTGTGACAAAACATGCATATATATTAAATCACCCATCATCCATAAGCATTTCGTATTGGTTTTCTAATCTACAAAATATTGACTTACCAGCAGAACAGAATAGAGTAAAATATAAATTTTTTTAAATTGTGGATTGACAATAAGGGGAAATTCAGCAAAGAAAAGAATAGAATCGATGCTATCAAGGAAAAATTTATTTAGGCATCTGGACTTGAGCCAGACTTTAAAGAATTGGAAGAACATAGCTAAAAAGAGAGGAAGGAAATATTTCAGCAAATTCTAGTGTATCGGTTGCCACAGACCAAGTGGAATTCCATTAACTGTTAGCCTGATTATCACCTCTCTCATATTACTGGGCCTTTCTTTTCCTTTTTCATTGCCCCTGGCAGCTGAATTCCCAGAAGAGATCTCATATCTGCTTGACGTATAAACGTGAGCTCTGGTCTAGTGAGGATTAAAGTCTCGCTGAGATCCTGACTGAGCAGCATTTCTCCCAGTTTATTTGACATAGCATTCTGTCACGGTATCGCGTGACTCCTTCCCCACTGCCTGTGTGTGGTAAATCCTCTTCACACTGCAAGGTCAGCTGGGTATTAGATGCAGATTCCTGTCAAAGGTGCTGACAGCTCCATCTTTCTGAGGGAAAGGGAGTTCTGGGTCCTGAAATTCTGTTGCAGTCCTGGCCCAAGAGTCAAAAAGGTTTTCATCTTGAAGGATGTGATGATTATTATAGACTATATCTTTAAATCTCTTCCTAGACATGCATCTTGTATTGTTCCTTCTTAAAGTTTTTGGAAATGCTAGGAGAGAGAAGAAGCTGAAATTGAAATGGGCAGGTGTGGCAGGAGGAAAACAAGTCCAGAAAGTCATGCAAAATTACATATATTTTCTAAGTATCCAGAAGTTGTGTTATTCATTTTTCTTTAGCCCATGAAAGGAGATTTGTTTTAAGAATACCAACTACTGGGGCACCTGGGTGTCTCAGTGGGTTAAAGCCTCTGCCTTTGGCTCAGGTCATGATCCCAGGGTCCTGGGATCGAGCCCCGCATCGGGCTCTCTGCTCAGCGGAGAACCTGCTTCCCCTTCTCTCTCTGCCTCCCTCTGCCTACTTGTGATCTCTCTCTCTCTCTCTGTCAAATAAATAAATAAATCTTTAAAAAAGAAAGTCACTAAAATGTCCCAGCAACAACCAAATAAGGAAAGGAGGACAGGGCCTACTTCAAAAAGGACTGGCCAAGGAGGGGAGAAAGGAGATTCTCCCATGACTCAGGTTGCTCTTAGTAATACCACCTTTACTACCAAAGCCAGGGTAAGGTGTGAGAAAAAGAAAATGCTATCTGAAGAATAAGTGAATGGGCTAAGGAGACTGAGTAGGGAGACAGAAAAATAATAGAAGAAAAAAAAATACACACAAGAAGAAAATGAGTTAACTATTACCATTGGGTCTCAGGCAAGGCTAGCTTAATGGACAAGATGCCTGTGCATAGTTCAGACTGATCCCAAGCTGGATTTAATATTCTTCTGTCATAGACTTGAAATTTTTAACAATTCTTGGGTAAGGGGGTCTGTATTTTCTTTTTGCACTGTGCAGCCCAATTTATTTAGCCAGTCCTGATCTGTGGGAGAAAACCCACATCTGGTCTCACAAGAGGGATTAGATACAGTCTGGAAGAAAACTTCTAAATGAGACACTAGCCACTCTGACCACATACTAGAATCATCTGGGGGGGCTTTTTAAAATCCTAGTGCCCAAATCATGTTCCAGACCTATTAACTAGAGGTTAAGGACATAGAGAGTGGGGTGGGACAAGGTACCAGCATTTGTAAAAGTGCCCCAGGGAGTACAGTGAGCAACCAAGAGTAACAACCACTACAGGGGAGGAATGAGCCCACCCAAACATGCAGCCAGAGAAGACAGGCACAGTAAAGCTCAAGTGGAGTATGAAAAGTCGCCTATGTATTATTATTGTTGAGTTATCATTCCTTGGGTTTCTGTTTGACCTAGAAATTGTTGGTGTTAGAAGAGGGTGACAGAGGGACATGAATAATTAGATGATTTTCTTGGATGGGAGATTTATCATAAGAGATCTACTCTGACTTAGCAGAAGGAAATACAGTCTCGTATCCCACCACCAGTGTTGTAGGAAGAACCGAGTACAGGACATTTAAATTTTAGTGGAGAGAGCAGAACCCACAGTTTTCCAGTATTTGGCTATAGCTGAGATATGTTGGTAATACCCAGTTATCATACTCCAACTCATAGGGAAACACAGATTCCCAGTGAATTTCCCCTAGTCTGACTACAAATTAGTTGATGGTAATGGTGAAATTAGACATGGCTATTTCTCCCCTTAAATGAATGGACCTGTATACTGACCTATAGATTTATAAATTCTGAATGATGTAAGTTTTAATGCTCTTCATTGATAGGGTGGTAAAGGAAGCAGTCCGTTTCTAGTCAAATTAAGAGTCTATAGGGTTACAGATTCTCAACATTCCAGGGAATGTGGAACAACTACAAAACAGGAAGTGGGGGTCACCTGGGTGGCTCAGTGGGTTAAGCCTCTGCCTTCTGCTCAGGTTATGATCTCAGGGTCCTGGGGTCCAGCCCAGCATCTGGCTCTCTGCTCAGTGGGGAGCCTGCTTCCCCCTCTCTCTCTGCCTGCCTCTCTGCCTACTTGTGATCTCTGTCTGTCAAATAAATAAACAAAATCTTAAAAAAAAACAAAACAAAACAGGAAGTGGGAGGTAGTGTTCTAAAAAACTCTAAGTTATCAAGGAAGTAGATGCTTCTGTTTGGAGAGGAAAAGTACTTTCATCAGAGAATTTCAGCAGCTGTACCAGTACCAATATGAACTAATCCCATAGACACTTCACTTAGTTTCTTGGGAAAGATAGTCATTGGGACACGTCTTGGGGAACTGAGTTCAGTTACAGCTCTTAACAGTGTGGCTAGGAATTTTGGGATTGGACAGTCTTGGCCTTGGTATCTTCTCAAACCTGGTAAAATATTAAACTAAAATAAGTCAGTCTTTTACTTCAGATATACTAGTGGTGCTTAAACTCAATTGCTAGGAGTATTATCAAGTTGCCTCAATCGCTTTTCAGCCCTGAACTACTTTGCATCAGTCTAATGACTTAAAAAAAATTCTGAGTAGAAATGCATTGAGACTTCTATTTCCTCCAAATATGGTGAACTAGCACGGACCTGCATTTTTCCTTGTATAATCGCTGTTGTGGACATGGTACCAAAGGCTTAAGGAGGCTGATGGGGTTGTTGAACTGTGATAAAAAATAAGAAACACTAAGGGTGAGAAACACAAGTGGATGGGTAGAATCCAAGAGTGGGATAACATCCAAGAGTGCGATATAGAAAAATATTGCATATATGAATATGAATGAGGAAGAGGTTTTATTTTATTTGCTTAAAAGATTTTATTTATTTCTTTGACAGAGAGAGACACAGCAAGAGAGGGTACACAAGCAGGGGGAGTGGGAGAGGGAGAGGGAGGCTTCCTGCCCAGCAGGGAACCTGATGTGGGGACTTGATCCCAGGGCCCCGGCAACATGACCTGAGCCAAAGGCAGACGCTTAACGACTGAGCCACCCATGTGCCCCAGAGGAAGAGGTTTTTAAGTATGATCTGGTCTTCCTATCACTGCCTTTTGTGGGCCAGTGCCACAATATTTGTTTCCTACAGCAGAAAATAAAAACAAAACAAAACAAAAAATCTAGCACTGGGCTAACCAGGACTGGTGAGGTAACATCAGAATTATTCTCAGATGTCCCAGTTGACGATGGGAGTAAGTAACAACATAACACAAGGGATAGTGATTTACCCATGGAAAAAGAATTGTCAGTGGTCTTTGCCCTGAGTAGCACTGCCATTTCTATCCTTCAAACCTGGAGGCTGGGACTTGCAACTTGATCTCTGTACATGGATTCAAATTACTAGGCTAAGGAGCCAGTTTCCCCAGGAAAATATGAAATCAGAGAGAAAACATTAAAGGCTGTTTTCACAGAGCAACCATTAGTGAAAAAACACAATAAAACAGACCATTTTGGGGGCACCTGGGTGGCTCAGTTGGTTAAGTGTCTTCATTTGTCTCAGGTCATGAACTCAGGGTCCTGGGATTGAGGTCTGAATTGGGCTCCCTGCTCAGCGGGGTGTCTGGTTCTCCCTTTCCCTCTGCCTGCTGCTCTCTCTCCTTGTACTCTCTCTCTCTGTCAAAGAAATAAACAAAATGTTTTAAAAAATGTACCATTTTAACAGGTGAAAGTAGATTTATAGGAAAAGGCAGAATAAATATAGGGGATGATAACAGACACATTAAGCAAGAAAAATAAGACATTAGAAATCGTCACTGGAAATACTGAGTCTGAAAAATAATTGATGAAATAGTTGATGAAAAAAAAACAACTCAAGAAATAAGTTGAATTGCAGAATGGACACAACTCAGGAAGAAATATTTCAACTAAGAGAAAAGGCAAAGTAACTCTCCCATAACACAGACAGTACATCATGACCAGGGTGGAATTTATTCCAAGAACATGGGTATTTGATATTAAGAAGTATAGTAGTAACATTCATTATATGCCTAAAGATAAGTCCCCTATGATAAATCTCCTAAGATGAGGAAAAAGCATCTCATAATTTAACATCTGTTCTTGATTTTCAGATGATTAGTAGTTACTATTTACCTAACATGACAAAAATATTTATTGTGACTTAAAATCCAACAACTTGGGAGGAAAAAATTGCATATTCCTTCTATAATAAAAAAAAGTAGATCGGGGATCCTGGATTGTGGCTCAGTGGGTTACAGCCTCTGCCTTCAGCTTAGTTCATGATCTTAGGGTCCTGGGATTGAGCCCCCACATCAGTCTCTCTGCTCAGCAGGGAGCCTACTTCCCCCTCCCTGCCTGCCTCTCTACCTACTTATGATCTCTGTCATATAAAAAAATAAAATCTTTTTAAAAAAAGTATAAAAATGATCACTATTACCATTACTACTATTACTATTTGAAGTATTAGTGACCACAGCTAGCCAAGTTAATTAGAACAGAATTGTGGGTTAAGATAAACAAAATTAATATATAAATCAATAATCTTCACATGTAAAAGCATTTTGCTACACAACATGTTGAGGAGTATATCCCCTTTAAAACAGCAAAGTAAAATAAAATTATTTATTATTATTATATTTATTATTATTTATTATCATTTTATTTATTTATTAAATAATAATTACTTATTTTTTATTTTTAAAGATTTATTTGTTTTAGAGAGAGAGAAAGCATGCACATGGTGCAAAGGGGCAGAAAGAGAGGGAGAGAGAATCTCAAGCGGACTTCTTGCTGAGTGTGGAGCCCAACTTGGAGCTCAGTCTCGTGATTCTGAGATCAGATCTGAACTGAAACCAAGAGTTGGATGCTTAACCAACTGGGCCACCCAGGCACCCCATAAAATACCTTTAAATACTCTTAAGTAGCAGTAAGCTAGACATGAAAAATTAAAGTGTTTCTGAAGAAACCAAAAACCTAAAGGAGACTTGAGAAAATGAAAATGCTTTCAATATTTTTTTAAAGATTTTATTTATTTATTTGACAGATCACAAGTAGGCAGAGAGGCAGGCAGAGACAGAGAGAGGAGAAAGCAGGCTCCCCGCTGAGCAGAGATCCCGATGAGGGGCTCGATCCCAGGACCCTGAGATCATGACCTGAGCCAAAGGCAGAGGCTTAACCCACTGAGCCACCCAGGTGCCCCAGCTTTCAATATTTTGAGATATGTAGGATTTAACACCAAAAAGACATCAGTTATCCATAAATTTATTTATAAATGTAATATCAACCTGATAAATACCAACAGAATTCTCTCATTCCTCACCCACCCCATTTGGCATGATTGAAGCTAAAGGGACACTGGGTAGGGGAGAAAACAGTGTCCAATTGATAGGCCATGGGAGAGTAGTGTCATCAAGGTCATGGACAGGGAATGCCCTGAGAGGAAGTTGGAGCAGCATAGGGAGTTGGTATCAGTGGGGCAGTCCTGAAGACACAGTGAAAGGGATTTTAGGAAATAAGGAATTTGGGCCAGAAAAAAGTCAAATAGGGACCAGTATTAGGATTTGATGAATGGTGTACGGTAGAGAGATTTCTGATGATAGAAGACTCTTAACGGATATAATCTTCTCCTGGAGATGTGTAATAGCCTTCTAAAGTTGAGGGTTATTCTAGATACAGTATGATTGTCAAGAAGAAGGTGGAGAAGGAGGAAATGCCCATCACTTACCTAAGCACGTATGACAGCCTTACCTGCATCAATGTAGAGTACTATGTGCTCAAGGGCAATCACTTTAAAAAATGCCCTGAGTGGGCTCTGGTCACAGAGCTGCTGAGCTCTCAGCAATTGTACTGATGAGAACAGGGAAGGTATGATGGGGAAACATTGTCATGAGGTAAAATAATACCTCATGAGGTAAAAGTCTGGTTTTGCTTTGGCAGTGTTCAAGTTTACTGATCTCTGTACTCCTGTAAAACAGCAATGATTAAGAAATCCCCCTACCTTTTTGCATTCTGGGAAACAGCTTGATGCAAAGAACCACCCTTCTCTGTATGATGTAAGTTTTGCAGTGTTCCCCTCAATTACCCTTGATAAGTCTAGATACAGCAATTCTAAATCCCCATTCTTTGTCTCATGAAGGATTAACTGCCCTATTTGTTCTCACTGATGGACCTGAACAAAATGCCCAGGCATGTGACTTCACTAAAATTTAGTTGGACTCTTCTCCTTCCCTCCGATCTCTGGCTTGCTCCTGAGGTTCTCCAAGGCAGTGGAACATAAAACAGCTCTTCTTTTATGGCCCCTCCCAAGAATGAGGACCAAAGAGAAAGCTTACGGAACACATAAAAACATTCCTTGCTCAACTGTCTGATCATGCCACCTGTTCATTCCCCCACACCTGGTTGTTTGTGGTCTTGTTTATTCCTGCCTAAAAATGTCCTTTCTGTCTGACCTTTAAGACACTTAGGGATCAGATGGCCAGTGCATTCTCTAATTGCAGTAGTCTCCCCACCCCCATAACATTTTCCTTCCTCATGTCTGGACTTCAATGTGTTTTTTTGACACTTTGTAACTCTTGTTTTCTTTTGCTGTCTGACATCTGTGGTGTTGCTTGTTCACCCAAAGTGATATCTGAAGAGTGGCTAAAGCCAGAAGAGGGCTGCAGATACACACTGGAGACCTCTCTTCATGGAGGTGGGAGGTGACAACCGACAGCTTGAAGTAATGAATTCAAAGAATTTTCAAAAGCGTTCGGAAAGAGAGAATAGACTTGGGGTTAGAACCTTCAGGCATATTAGATATTTGAGGAAAATCAAGAAATCCTAGTACTGGTGACATTCAGACAACACAAGCGTTGGCACACCAACTCCTTCTTCATAGTGGAAAATACATGTACAACTTGACTCCCCCAAAACTTACCTACTAGTTGCCCACTGTTGACTAGAAGCCCTACCAATAACATGAACAGTTGGTTAACACAGATTTTGTATGTTAGAGGTATTCTCTACTGTATTCTTACAGTAAAGTAAGGTAGAGAAAATAAATGTTATTGAAGTTATAAGGAAGAGAAAACACATTTACATACTGTACTCTTTTAATAAAAAAAATCTGTGTGAAAGTAGACCTTTGGAGTTCAAACTCATGTTTTTCAAGGGTCAACTACAGAGGGAAAGCAATAAAGTAAGAAATCTTTCCTCTTCCTGCTCTTCCTCCTCCTCCCCTACCTCCCCCTTTCTTTTCTTTATTCTTTTTTAAGTGATTAACTCCATGAATAATTAGACAATATAAAGGAATCCTTGAGCAGCAGTTTATGATACAGTGGAAGGAGTATTGAAAATGAAGATATTTGGAATCTTCTCCTACTTTAACAATAGTTACCATTTTGACACTAAAAGTAATTTTATGTATTTGACTGTTAGATAAAGGGAGTAGAATTGATATTGTGAACAGAAGCATCTAAAATGAAGTAAAACATGTCAAGAGGCCATATATTAGAGCCGGGGGGCCCTGGGCAGGTGAGGCTTATGCTCAATCGTACTTGGATAGAACATGAACTTTTTAGACTGCCAACCACAAACAGCATATTTCCTGTTGGAATTCTAAGAATGAGATTTATTTTGCCATACTCCAGCCTAGCAGTTAGCATAGTAACCTGGCCTATCTAGATCAGTGTTAATTATTTTTACCTATGTCCATCATAATTTTTTCAAAACAACTTATACAAGCATTTGGTTTTGCCTTTATAAACTCTCTCTCCTCCCTCCTTGGAGCACATTTCATTTTCCTTCTGAATCTCTGACTCACCAATTCAAATTCCTAAAGACCCCAAATAAACTTTAGGTTTGCTTTATTGCCTGAGTTCTTTCTTCTTCAAGGTATTAATCTGTCTAAAAATCTAAAAATCCAACTTCTGTTTTGTCTGCAGCAGGATTCACTGGCTTTCATGAAAAATGAAAAGGCTGCTGTCAGAGCTTTCAAAGATGCAATACAGAATGTTATTGAAGTCAAGTCCTTAAAGCTTTGGAAGAAAATTATTCTAAGGACACGTAATGTAATGATTATGATTATGATACAAGTAAGTGATGGTGTAAAGTAATTATCTGAAGTGGGCCAACATGAAAAGAAGCCAAAATATTGACAAACCAATAAATCATTTAAAAGAAAAAAAAAAAAAAACAGCCAAGATGGAACTTGGGCCCAAATGAGTGCCCATTTCAAATTTTCCATCACTGCCTTCTGAAAAAGACTTTATAGTTCCCCCTGAACTCTAGAAGACACCAGCTGACCCCAACATAAAAACATTAAGTGAACAACAACAACAAAGAGAGAGAGAGAGAGAAAGTCTGAAAGCCCTGTTAGCAGTAGGAGTGATGGGGAAGAAAGATATGAAGAAGAAAAGTTTTACCATCTTCCCTGTCCGAGGATAGTGATTTGACAGTGGTGACGGCTTCTTCATTGGGAAAATTATTGTTCATATTGAAAGAGGGAAAGTGGTTGCCATTCTTCAGTTAAGGAACAGAGAAGCCCCTAAAAGCATTACCGTAAAAAGACATTCTTGAAGCCTATGGAGCTAGAGGAAATGGCAAAAACTGTTCAAGGATTGAAGACAGGAAGTCTGAATCCATGCTTTCCTGTTCTTTCTCAGGATCCAAGAGCTCTGGAAAGAAATTATGGGGAAAAACTGGCTCTGAATAGCAAAATGGCAGTTTATCCTCAAAATAAACTTGAGATCAAGAATCTGTCTCTTTAGGGGCACCTGGGTAGCTCAGTGGGTTAAAGCCTCTGCCTTCAACTCGGGTCATGATCCCAGGGTCCTGGGATAGAGCCCCATATAGGGCTCTCTGCCCAGCAGGGAGCCTGCTTCCTCCTCTTTCTCTGCCTGCCTCTCTGCCTACTTGTGATCTCTGTCTGTCAAATAAATAAAATCTAAAAAAAAAAAAACTGTCTCTTTAAAAATAAACAATTGCAGGGATGCCTGGGTGGCTCAGTTGGTTGGACGACTGCCTTCGGCTCAGGTCATGATCCCGGAATCCTGAGATCGAGTCCCACATCAGGCTCCCAGCTCCATGGGGAGTCTGCTTCTCCCTCTGACCTTCTCCTAGCTCATGCTCTCTCTCACTGTCTCTCTCTCAAATAAATAAATAAAATCTTTAAAAAAAAATAAATAAACAATTGCAGCTACTCCCTCATGGTTTATGGGAAGCAAGCAAGAGTCGCTGTTCTTTCGAATAACAAATTAAAATTGTTGTTTTAGGGGAAGAATGTACATTTGATGAGTGATTAGTGAATTCTCTGTGAACATTTCCATTTAAAATTTTTTTCTTTTTTTTACTACCTATTATTTATTTTTTATTTTTTATTAACATATAATGTATTATTAGCCCCAGGGGTACAGGTCTGTGAATCATCAGCCTTACACATTTCACAGCACTCACCATAGCACATACCCTCCCCAGTGTCCATAACCCAGCCACCCTCTCCCTACGCCCCTTCCCACAGCAACCCTCAGTTTGTTTTGTGAGATTGAGTCTCTTATGGTTTGTCTCCCTCCTGAACCCATCTTGCTTCATTTTTTCCTTCCCTACCCCCCAGCACCCGCCCCCCCACATTGCCTCTCAAGTTCTTCCCATAAGGAAGATTATTGCAAATGGCAAGATTTCATTTCTTTTGATCTAGTCTATTATTTAAACATGTATTTGACTCAGCCTATTTGGAGTCGTCCTGGAAATAAGTTTGTTTTTGTCTCTGTTTTTCTTTTTGAAGTGTGTTCAAGTTACATTTATGTAAGCCTTTCACAAACCAAGTATATATTTGAACTTATTTTCAGTAATGTGCTCCAGAATGTTTGCTCTATGAAATGATTTTGGATTTATAATTGTCTCCTATTTTTTATTTGTGCTTATCATTTCACTGGTTCAACTCTAGTGTTTTTGCCTTGAAAATAAATGTCAAGATAAATTTAAAGTATTAATAGAAAATTATTTAGAGGAAATTATAGCAATTGAAAACAGATCATCTTTGGGGCCCCTGGGTAGTTCATTAGGTTAAGCATCTACCTTCAACTTAGGTCATGATCCCAGGGTCCTGGGATGGAGCCTCTCACTGGGCTCCCTGCTCAGCGGGGAGTCCGCCTCTCTCTCTCTCTCCTCCCTTTGCCTCTCCCCACTGCTTGTTCTCTCTCTGTCTCTCTCAAATAAAATATTTAAAAAAAAATAGAAAATAGATTACCTTTTTAAAGTTATGCCTGTTAGCCAAACTAAGATAAACTTTTATTATGGAAAAAAAAACACTTTTATTATGGGTACACAGGTAATAAATTATACCAATAAAAATTATTTTTAAATGTAGTTTAAAAAATAAAATAAATAAAATAAAATAAATCCCTCAAGAAATCTCAAATGTTGGCACCAGGCATTTAGCACCGATGCCTCTGTGAAAAGATTTATGTTTGCAAACCATCTGTCGGTGAGTAACTACTTTCTCCTGGGGTGATTGGGTTAGTTTATGAAAAACTTGTAGAACATTACTTTTTCCTTTTATGCAAACTCCCATAAAGAAAGTTAACTACAGGTAATTTGACAAATGAAATGTTAAATATCCTTTTATCACCATAGGAAGAAATGTTTTTATCACCACAGGTAGTAAAAGACAGCCATTGCCAGAAAACATATAACTTTTGCATCTAATCAGTCAGAGCACCCATTTTAAAGTGCATTTAAATGAAAATGGAAACATATTCATCAAAGCAGCACAATGCCAATTTTCAGGAGAATTTTACAAAAGCAGTGCTTTCATCAGATTATCAAAGGCAAATGAGAATTGCCATTTTGGACTTATAAAGGAGAACAGAGAAGGGAAATTGACTTAAATGACTAGCATCATTAAAATTAAGTAGGATGTGAAAATATTTACACAGAAGAAGTGCTACAAGTATGTTAGCTATTTCAAATGTCTTCAGTTTGCATTGGCCCAATTTTCAGTGCTAAATCCTGACATTTTGACTTAGATTTGCAATTTTTTATACCCATCTTGTACAAAAACACTCAGCATACAGTCAACTCTTGATTCGTGTTTATCGAGTGTTAACAATCATCCAGGAAGCGTATTAAGACTTTTATTACTTAATCTTCGACTCCATAAGATGGCCACCATATTAAGAGGAAGAAATTGGGGCACTGAAGGTGCAACTCGCTTACCCAACCTCCAACAAGTACTAAGTCACAGATTTGGGATTCACACTGTGAGCTCAACCCCAAGCCTGTGCTCTTCAACTGCCCTGCCTCACAGTCATAAATCTGGAAATTTCAGGAAAGACCATTACAGAAATTAACCTCACTTGTCCCTTTTCCTTCAGCTACATATTCAATATGAAGTTGTGGCAGAATTCAAAAGAGAGGACTGGAGGAAGGATAGGGATATCAGCCCTCCCTCACAATTTTCTTGCTTTCTCAATCCTCATTCTACCTTCCACCAGTGGTCAGAGACAGAAAATAAGCAGACAAAGATTGGGAAGGCTGACTTTCAGCCTTCTTTTTGCTTTCTTTTTTCCTTGTTCTCTCCCTTGTACTTCTCCTTGGACAGCTTTGCATCAGTAGGGAGATTTGTTAACAGGAAGGTGTGACATTTATTATTTAAATTTCCCCTTGAAAGCTGGCTCAGGCAAGTGCCATTCTACTCTATATTTTTGACCTATAAAATCTGCTTTTTGGGAGTGTTAAAAAGATAAGCATTGTTGGGGTGCCTGGGTGGCTCAGTGGGTTAAAGCCTCTGTCTTCAGCCCAGGTCATGATCCCAGTGTCCTGGGATGGAGCCCCGCACGGGGCTCTCTGCTCTGCAGGGAACCTGCTTCCTCCTGTCTCTCTGCCTGTCTCTCTGCCTACTTGTGATCTCTGTCAAATAAACAAATAAAATCTTAAAAAAAAAAAATAAGCATTGTTAAAAATCCCATAGCCGGTTCCTTAAGTCAAAATTTCCACTCATGCATTAACCTGCTAAGTAGTGGCTCTAGTAAGCTTACACTGTATTTAAAGCAGCATTCAAAACATACCACAGCTTCTCCTGGTTCAAGGAGAAACCAATTTAATTTCATGTTAATTTAGCAGAAAGACTTTGCACACTCACTAGTCATATGACCAAACAGATTGCTTAACTGTCGGAGGCTTTCTTAACCTTTCCTGTCAATAAATTATGACTAAGATCCTTTCTTTTCTGAGAAGAAATTATGCACGTAAATGAGTTTTAAAGTTGAAATATTCTTTGTCAGAATAGATATGTTTGATTATGAGAAACGTTTCTCTTTTTTTCAAAAGATTTTCTTTACTTATTTGACAGAGACACAATGAACACATGCAGGGGGAGTGGAAGAGGAAGATGCAGGCTTATTGCTGAGCAGGGAGCCTGATGCGGGCTCAGTTCCAGGACCCTGGGATCACGACTCGAGCAGAAGGCAGAAGTTTAACGACTGAGCTACCCAGGTGCCCCTGGAAACATAGTTTCTTCACATGCTATGTTAATGAAAGCCAGAGAAAAGCTCAACACACTTCTGGTTATCTGAATTCATCTTTACTCATTTATGGATTTATATATATTTTTGTTCTGTAAATCTCAAATGTCTACTACTGTTGCTGATACTAGAGTTAGAGTAGTTAACAAGGTAGATCATAGATCCAGCTTCTATAGGGTTTGCATTTGGATGGACATGTTATTTCTGGAGGATATTTTTTTCCTATTAAAAATTCAGTAGGAAGCAATTTATCATTGACTCGCCCAACTCTATGTATAATTATAGCTGTCCATTCAGAAGAATTTGTGAATTACTATCAAATGTTAGAGGGTCTGTGTAAAAATAAATAAATAACCTGTGTTGACCTGTGAGAATGTCTTCAGGTCAGGGTACCTCAGGGGGCAATCAGTTACATAATTAGGTTCATATGCATTTCACGATCACTGGATCCTGTACCAGGTTAAGTACGTATGTAACACTATTGAGTGTGTTGCTGTGCTTTCAGTGATTACTTTTAGTTGATACTTCACATAAGTACAACCTAATTCATTATCACATAAATTCCATCTTGTATTTATAAGAGAACAATCACATAGAACTTTATCAAGGCTATTATACTCCTTTAAAACCTGGAAACTTGGAAAGATTTGATTACTTATTCTTAAGCAAAAGTACTTCAAAAAGAGGAAAGAATCATAATTATCCAAAGTTTGCAAACTGTTTTCCCCAGATTTACATGATTTTTTTTTTTTACCTTTAGGTTGAAGTTAGTGTTTTTGCATAAGTACTACGTACTAAATTGGGAATTCAAAAGTTCTTGAAAATTATAAGTTTAAAAATTAATCCATATTACTAAAATGTAGCCATTTTCAACATCTGTGGAATATCAAGCTAGTTGAATATGTTCATCTGTGTCTGTATACAAGTGGGCAGGTAAATGGATGGATGGAAAGAGGAGCAGAAGCTATTTTGTAGAAATTGAATTACACTACAATTAATTAAAATATTTAACTTAACTATACTTGAACTTACCAAAAAATGAAATGGGAATGAAGCTAGCAGCGCTGAACTTTAAATGTGTTTCATAAACACAAATTTATTCATTCTTTAAAAACTCCTTATAATTAAGGGTGAAGAGTTAAAAAATACTGAGATCAGTATAATTTTAAGTTTCATTCTTAGATAGTATCAATTTAATCCTGCCATTAAAGATGAAAGTAATACATCTGTACTCACCTCTTTCCTCTTAGATTTTGTAGCTATTTCTATTTTGTAAATGTATTTAAAATCTGCATTTACTTCGTAACCATAATGTCTGTACTTGTTTTATTTTTGTATTTTGGATTTAATGGATTCACTGCCCTTCCCCAGTCACATTCATAATATTTGAGGGACTTTTAAAACACCATCTCCAGGTTGGCTGAATTTCATTGTCAAAGGAATTTTTTTTTTTTATGCCTTTTCAGTTAAGACTCACAGGTGAGGGGCACCTGGGTGGCTCAGTGGGTTAAGCCGCTGCCTTCGGCTCAGGTCATGATCTCAGGGTCCTGGGATCGAGCCCCGCGTCGGGCTCTCTGCTCAGCGGGGAGCCTGCTTCCTCCTCTCTCTCTGCCTGCCTCTCTGCCTGCTTGTGATCTCTCTCTGTCAAATAAATAAATAAAATCTTTTAAAAAAAAAAAAAAGACTCACAGGTGATACAGTGTTGAGAATTCTGCTTGCTCTTAAAATTTTATAATTATCTATTTGTGGCTTTTTTTTTTATTTGTAAGAGGATACTGACACTCATTACTGTGTTAGACTGAGTGTACAGAAGATGTACACTTTGAAATTCCTGACCTGGGAAACTTTAAAGTTGAACAGTCGACCATATACTATACTAAATACAGTAAAAGTTATGTCCCGGATGTTGTATGGATTTTCAAAAAAGGAAGAAGTGTTTGGACAGAAGCACAGAGATAAGAAACAGTCATGCAGAAGTACCATCAGAATTTCGACAGTGTTGGGAGTACATGGTAAGACCCAGAAGGATGGCTGAAAGTCAGGGGCAAGGAGGCGTAGACCAGCCCCTAAAGGCCCCGAAACCCCAACTTTCTTCATAGGCAGGTGTATCACAAAACTGTGTCCTTCAATTCCTGCCCCGCTCCTACCCCACCCTAAGTTGTATGCTGTCGAAATTCAACTGCCTTTTGGCACGGAGTATTAACTTTTGTCCTTTTTTCACGGCATTTTTAAGTTGGCTCTATCACAGAGTTGACTTTTTCAGGAATGGCTCTGATAACGCACATATTCCCTGAAAAAAAAAATTGACACACATTTGACAATGTCTGCCAGTTGCTTTTGCATCTGGAGAACAACTTGGCTACAAATAATATCACAGTTTCACACCTTCTTTCTTTCAATATCTACTCTACTATTTTCCAGCAATAGATTTTGCTTTATGGAATGGTGAAGACAGCTTAATGTTAAGCCCTTACAAGTGACTTGCTTCTTCTCTTAGGATACCTGAAGAACTTTGTCTGTTGATCCTTTAAGATTTATCTGTGTGTGTGTGTGTGTGTGTGTGTGTGTGCATGTGCACTCGTGCATACATTTAGGGGTTATGAATTTCTGTAAGTTGTCATCTCTCATTTTTTTTCCTGAAAATAAAAATGTGTACCCTTTCATTTGTGGTTTCAGTTCTTTCTGTACTCTGGGAATATTTTGCTGGATTATATCTTGGATAATTGTCTGGTTTATTTGTTAACCTCTTTATTGTTAAGTATCATCATCTGGATTTTTTAAAAATTCATTGTCTTCTAATTAATTATATATTTCTCTCTTCCCTTTACACTTCTGTTAAATCAATATTCCAGTTTTTTTTTCATTTTGAAACCTTTCTGGTTCTAATTTGTTTTCTTACCCTGTTTTGACCTTGTTTAGAATCTTTATTTTCCCCTCATCTTTAAATTCCCCACTTTTATATCTTTGCGTTGACTTGTCATCTTGTCCCAGAGCTCTTGTTTTGTTGAATCTAGTTGCTTAAATTCTGTAGCATGAGGACTTCTCATGTAATTATTCTTCTATTCCTTGGGTTGTGTTTAATTTCAAATTGGGGGTGGTTGCATTATTTTGTCCTGTTTTTGTTTTACTCAGTGTGTTTATACAGTGACTGTGCCTTTTTTCTGCCCCTATCACTCTTGTTTCATTTGGGATTTATATTCTTACCTCATCATATTTTACTATAGGTGGGAATTTACTCAGACATGCTTTGTCTTTGTCTTGCTGTGGTAGTGGAAATATTCACTCACCCTGGCCCTGGAAGAAGATGTCCACTCCCCAGACCCTAGAGCCTTTGAATATGTTAATTTAAATGTCAAAAGAGCCTTCAGGAAGGGAGCAAGTTAAGGATTTTGAAGATAAGATCCAGATTATTTCTGGATTACCTGTATGGCGCTGGTATAATTGAAACAATCCTTAGAAGAGGGGGGTAGGAGAGTGATCAACAAGAGAAGCAGTGGAAGCAGATGCAATGGAAGCAGATGTTGAAGTGATGTGTTTTATAGACGAGGGGAGGGAACTAGAGCCAAGGAATGCAGGCGGTCTCTAAAGCCTGGAAAAGAAAAGAGAACCGATTCTCCTCTAGAGTCTCTAGACTGAACTAATCTTGCTAACACCTTGATTTCAGGCTCGAGACCCGGATGGGACTTCTGACCTCCAGAACTGTAAGAATAAATTTGTATCTGAAGCCACTAAATTTGTTCCACTTTACTATAGCAGAAATAGGACATGGCTACAGTAAAGGATCTTTAGGACAATTCTTTCTCTTAGATCTGGACATCATCTGAACCATTTTACTTGTGGGTGAAATTATTCTTTTTTTTTTTTCCCTTCCTAAGAGTATTGACTATTAAGTTCATAATTCTCCTTAGCCACTAGCCTGGTCAAGGAAGCATTTGTGATTATTCATTGATTATATGTTCTTTTTATCTCTGTTTGTCAATCCCTTCCTGACGCCCTGCTCTGTGGGCATGTGTTTTAAGGGGCATGACTTCTCTCCTTAGGAATGAATTCTGTCATATGTACCTACCATACTTTGTTTGCCCATTCCTCTTGAGTTAGAAACTAAACTAAACTAAAATTACAGCTCCTTGCTAGTAGAGATAATGGTATAGCTATAACTCTTGTAACAATCCCTTTATGGAGTGAGATTATGGGTCATGGGTTAGATGCTTATTTGATTTTGTAATAAGTTGACTAATTGTTCTTCCACATGGCTACATAAGACATTTTAGATCATGAAGATTCCTTTTTTTTAAACCTGTATCCTTATAATCCTTTGTATAGTTTGACCTAATTTTTACCAGTGTGTACATGTAAAATAGTATCTAATTTTTATTTTCTTTTTTTTTTTCTGATAGCTAACAAGGCTGAATGTTTCTGGGTGATTGTGCCTGCCATTTAGTGGCTCTAAAAGGCTGAGTCCCTAGTTAGTGAGGGGTATGTACAGAGGCAGCTCCTACTACAACCAACAGAGACTGAAGGAGGCTATAGATCTTGGCCTGGTCCTAGTACAGCTGATAAGGTGGCAGTAAATGCAGATTGTCCCTAAGGGAGGGGGTGTATGCAATGGTGGATGAGAGGTGGGATGGAACCCAGACCTGTACCATGTTCAGACCCTGCACAGAGCCCAGCTGTTTCCAGACAACACAGACTGGGACCTGGAACAGAAGCCTAGAGAGTGAGACCTTCAGGCTTGACAAGAACAGGACTCATTATGAGGGCCAGGGAATGTATTCAGGGGCTTTCTCTTTCCCCAAACCTCTGGGAAAATAATTAGTAAAAGAATAGCAAAAGAGTGGCTTGTTGTAAAAATACATGAGACCATTCCCAGGAGTGGGGGAAATTTGGTGTATTTTTAGGGTTCTATAGAATTACATCCTCAAATTCATACCTACACAACAATATATACTTCAGCTGTAACTGTTTCACATAAGTTACATAGTATTACTAATAACATCTAACGTTAACTGTTTTCTATCATTCAGGCATGGTTCTAAGCCTAGTTCTCTCAGGTACCACCTTATCTTCTCTGTGGGGAGATTTAGTAATGTGGTTACTGTAGACACAAACGAATGTTCTTTGTTTAATCCAAGTCATCTATTCTCTTGTTTTGATATCAAGTGCAAGTTATACAAATTCAAGTTGAGGATAGTTTCCACTGGATGACACAATTGCTCTAGTCTGTTGGTTGTGGCAGTTCTTCAGTCCTGTGAGTACCAGCTGGGCCCCTGGGATGCAGTGATGTAATCTCTAGGTCATAGAATAGTGATGCTGACTTACATCATAATAGCCCTTGATGGTATACTGAGCACTGGCCAGGACAGTGGTCTAGTGAGAAAGTAGTTTCTCAAGTGATTTGTTGTTCTTGATCGTACTGGTTTGATTCTTTGTTATCATCAGCTGAGTTTTTGAAAGTAGAATTTCAGGGAGAAAAGTACTGTTTGGAGTCCCTCTCTGAAGAGGTGAATCATGAAGCAGAAACAAAAAAGGAAACATCTGGAAAGCCCATCATCCCCCCCAAATGCCAAAAAGTCAAGAGGTATGTGTTAAGCATATTCTCTGAGAATAAGGTAAGAAGGAATTGCCTCTAAAGAAAGAGGGAGAGAGGATTCGTAGCTGCGGTAAGGGAGAGGAAGAGGGAAGAAATGGAGGGATGTGTTTATGCTGGTCTTTCTGAGGACTCAGGTAGTCTGAGAGTAGAAAAAGTTCAAATCCTTGTCTCTGCAGCTGAAGACCTGTGCTATCTATACATGTCACCCTGGGCTACTGCATCATACGGTGGTTGATTAGTACAAGTTTTATTGAAAATTGTGTTTTCCTTTATGTTATTTCTGCCTAAGGGCATCGGTTAAGTATATGATGTTATTAAAAGTTTTCTAGTAGTACTTTCTCCTGTTAATGAAGAGGAAAATGTGACTCAATGAGGTGAGGAATAACTTTTAAAAAGCACTTAAAACTGGTTGTACAGGGATGAGAGTATAAGGTGAGAATTTACTCAGAAGCAAAAAAATTGTTTTGTCTCAGAGGATGAGAAAGTGAGTGTGGAGCTCCCACGTGAATTATAAGGAACGGGCAGAACACACACACACCGCTGTTTAACGATAAGTTAAATTGAGGAGGTAGTTTGTTTCTGAAGAAATGGAAAACTGAAAGAGTTCTGGTTACTATGGAGATTAAAAGTAAACAGGTAACTGCTGTGAATCAGAACCATTGTTCAGTGGTGGGAGGGGGACAGATCAGAGCTAACCCCAAAGTTCCAAGTGGTGTCTCCTACTCCAGGTGGAGAACTTGGTATTCCCAATAATGTTTGGGGTTTCTGGGAAGTGAGGTTGTCTGAAATTTACCTTCAGTAAAATTAGTGCATGTTGAGAGTTGTTCCTGAGTATAAAGTAAACATGCACTCACAACCATGTGTTCACACAGATACACGTATAGAACATTAATACACCAGGAAAAGGTAATTATTATCAAACATAATTATCCATTTACTCTGTATCAGGTCCAATTATTTGCCTCTCAAAAACACATTATATCCCTGCTTCATTAGCTAGAGTAGATCTGGTCTTTGAAGCTAACACACAAATAAATCTATTTCTTGCTTATGTAACAATTCAGAGTATAGTAGGGCAAGTCTCCTGGGCTGATGGAGAGTTTGTTGTCACTAACAGGAGCTTTCACATAGATGCTGGGTGATCCACATCTTAGCTGGAAAAGTGAAACGTGTGGAGGGACATAGAGGAGGTGTTTATGATTCTGTCTCGAAGTGGCACATGTCAATTCCACTCATTGTCCAGTTCATAAAACTTAACCACATGGTCAGAACTGCTACAAGTGTTGGGGATAAATGCCATCTAGTAGTACATCCAAGTAGAAAGGAGACAGCTTGCACTTACTGTTCTATTTACAAGGAGCATGGCTTGTACAAAGCCAGCTACTCCTGATATAAACACGATAAACGAACCATATCAGGCTCTTCATGAAAATGGAGGCCATGTGTGTTCACTAAACATCTCACATTGTGGACTCTTCTTGTTTGCTTTATGGGTGGATAAGCACACAAACACTTAACATGGACCACATCTCTCTTTTTTTTTATGTAATTGAATTTACAAGAAGATCTGGAGAATAAACAAAAGGCAGCGGCCTCAAATTCAGTCCAGACGAAAAAGGAGGCTTCATCTTCTTCCTCAGAGCACTTCTCCAGCAACTCTTTAGAAAACAAGCTCACTGGTGCTGGTAAGGAGAGTGTGTTGAATAAATTGTGACTTAGGCAGAGGCCAGAGAGGAACTGAGTGATTCTGCCCATCAGTTGATACAAGGCTGCCTGATGCGGAAACTCATGTCCTGTCTTCTTCCATGATCAACAGAAACCATCAGTTGACAGGGAAAAGTCCTTAATAGGACTGGAGTAATCCCAAAAAGATCAGCAGAGAGCAATGCTTTTTCTTGAAGAAATGCTGGGATAGGGTCTGGGTATGAGAATGTTAGCAGAGAAACATGGACGGGTTATGTCAGTATGAACCGCCAAAACATTTATGTTATCAGGAAGGCGTGAAAGTACCAACAGCTTTAAGTAGGCCAGAAGTGGTCAGATTCTCAAGAGCTGGACTTGAGGTGGAGTATAGAAACATCCAGTCCAAGACCCATCCCTTTCATGTACTTTGGTAGCCTGTGTTCTGACATTCATCCCTTTACAATCCCTCTGCACTCCTTATCCTCATCATTCAATTCCTTATAATCTTCCACATGCTTCTGAATTCTCTATGCCATGTGGTTGTCCCTACCATAAAAACAGTGACGATTTGTCTGACTTCTGAAACTCTAGGTTAGTTACCACTGTTTTTAAATTTCATAGAAGCATACAATGTATAGTTTGTGTCTAGTTCCGTTTATCATTAAATCTGTGGAATTTAATATTATATATATGCATATATATATTTTCTTACACGGTCTTCTCTATACCTCCATTTCCTTTAGATCGTTACACAGTCTCAAAGCTCATATATTCTTTCTCTTACAACTTTTGACTTTTACGTCCTCTAATGTTCTTTCATTATTCCCTTAGATTACACAAATACACCAATTCGACTCTCAAAGACAGTATTCCTACTAATTATCTGGTACATCTAAATCCTGTAACAACATATAAACCCCCAAATCTGTAGTCACAGGATGTGGAATCTACACATGTGGATATGTGCAAAAGTAAAACACATAAAACATGCATACCATTCTCAGTCACACAAAATTCACCCCATATTCAGATTCACAAACACCAAAGCAGCTACACATTAGGCCCTGTCCCTGTTTGAACCAACGTGTTAGGAACTTACACACACAAAGCACCTTACATCCATCACACCATTATGATACAACAGATGCCCAGTACACGTATCAGACACATAGGAAATGATGGCATTGTTAAACAGTTAATTAGTGAGCAGTGAGCTTGGTTACCATGGCAACAGAAACACTGACCTAACAGTGAGGAATATGTTCTTCAAAAATAAAACTTCATTGGTTGTCTCATTTGAGGTTATAAATCTCTAGGAGTTCAGAACGCAGTGGGTAAAAGTGTAATAAATGTGAAGGGAGGCAAATGGTACTGAAAATCCTAACCACAGTGAATGACTATCAGGAGCCATGGTAGCAGCATCCAGACAGAAAGACAGGATACCGCAATAGGCCAATTCTTTGCCCAAACTAAAGATCACTATTTAGGGCAAAAAAAGTATTTCCATGGGGAGTGGGGAGAGTGGGGAAGGTAGATTAGGGACAAGAGTGTAAGAGGGGAACAGAATGGGACCACCTGTTTTTATGACTTTTATTCAGTTTTTTAAGACCATCAAAATTACACACACATTATCCACAACCTGGCCACTCTTTGGAAGACAGTCCTCCAGACACTGAGGCAAAAAGTGAATCACCTGTATCAGAATACTTCACCTGTTACTCCTCATTCTCTCTCACTCTCTCTCTCTTTTTTTAGATTATTTATTTATTTATTTGACAGACAGAGATCACAAGTAGGCAGAGAGGCAGGCAGAGAGAGAGAGGAGGAAGCAGGCTCCCTGCCGCGCAGAGAGCCCAATGCGGGGCTCGATCCCAGGACCCTGGGATTATGACCTGAGCCAAAGGCAGAGGCTTTAACCCACTGAGCCACCCAGGTGCCCCACTCCTCATTCTCTTAAGGAGAAAGGAAGGGCATTTCAAGTCTAGGCAGATGAGGGAAGAGGGGATCTGAATAGCCCTATAGACATCCAGCTCAGCATCTCTCCAAAGCCAGAGGGAGAAAGGTACACATGAGGCCCAGTTATAATCTTATTTTCTGCCCTAATTTGGGAATATGTGTCTCCTGTTTCTGTACCCTCAATAGGAACTCATTACAAACACTTTTCACATTCAGTGGGTAGAGAGGAACTATGTGCCTACATTTTGGGGAAGATATCATTTATTGAGGGAAGAAGTAGAATTCATAGGCACAGTATTCACAATTGCTGTAGTTTCAGTTCAACCTAAAAGTGAAGAATAAATGTAAAATGAAGCCATAGCTTGTAGTACTCTAGAAATATCTGACTGCAGAATATGTAAAAGCTCTGAATTGATAGTCATCCACATTAAGGGTCCTATGGTAATGACTTATTGAACATGAACTCAGTCTCAAACTACAAAGCACACAATCTAAGGCAGATTCTGCAAACACAGTGAACATTAAGGTTTAGCATCAAAGAAGATCATTTAATTGAACAGTGCTATAGGGATGGTAAATAAGAATGTTTACAGTTAATAAAGATGTAAAGTCATAAAACACTACCAAGAAAAAATATTTAAAAAACCTAAAGTTTTAAAGTGAACAATAATGTTCTAGAAATTATAAATAATGTGACACACAGATCACTTGTTATACAGGGAAGACATACTGCTGTATATCTCTAGAAGGATGCTGCAGTGTAACCCACGACGCTCCTGCTGCCTTCACATGCAATGGCCATGTCACCTCTACACTCTCTGCATAAAATTGTTGAGGAAACGTGACAGACACATACACACATCAGACTGTGTTCAAAAACATGGCACACATACTAAGTCCCTAGAAAATACAGCACCCCACTGAATTGTCTCATTCCTAAACCAACATGACCTATCAGACACTCTCAGCGACCTGAGAGACAAAGTAGGTGCATTTTGTGAAGTAAAAAAATAAGCTTCCCTGAAGTTTTTAAACCCAGGAGGAGACTTAATATGTTTGAGTTATTTTCCAAGGAACAAAAATGGAACTATTTCCTGAAAGCTGAGTTTGGAAATGTAGATTAGGAGGAAGAAAAACTAACCGGTGATTTTTGTGATATGTTTAAATTCATGGCAGAGATCGAGATTATCCTAGAAATACACATATTTTACCAGGGAAATAACCAACAGCCTAGAATTTCGCTGTTCACTGGTAAGGTTTAGAGGTAGGCTTATGTGTACAGTGAGTATAGATGCAAAAATTAATCAGAACAGTGTGTGGGAATGTGAGGAGGGTGACACCACCAACTGGTCCAAGTGACAGCTGAGCCATTTGGCAGTCAGTAGCTCCTGGGAGGGGAGCTGTGCCCAATGTGGGGAGGTGTGGCCTGGAGTCAGCCTTGGGGATCCTACTGGAGTCTCCAGGTCACGCAGAGCTGAGCAGCAGAGCCCTCAGGTAAGGTCCAAATGAGATACCTGAAAGAGGAGGCCAAGGAGCAGCAGTGGAAGTCGGTCAGTTCCTTCCTGTAAATTCGAACCCTCCCAGGAAGCAACAGGACTTTCATATCGTAAACCACAGCTGGCAGACCAAAGAGCTTTACTGACATGCTCTGAATTTATTCTTGTGGTAAACAGAATAGTGAGAGTGCAGGCGCCTTACCATGTACTAGGCAAGAATTTGAGACTCTGATCCATGGCAGAAAACAACATAAGGCTTTCAGAGGTAACCAGACATTTCATTCCAGAAAATGTTTTTAGATACCTAGATTTTAGAACTTTGAACAGAAGCTGGACTATAATCTTCATGGGGACAAGTGCTGTGTGGGTTATTATACATGCTATTTCTTGAATGTTTAGTGAAGGCAAAAAAAAAAAAAAAATCCCCTGTCTGCTTTTCCTTCTCTTTCCCAGAAGTTTTAAACACATCTGAAGATGTTTCACATGGACCCTCTGGGTTGGCCCAAGGCCATGGCCAGATGGCAGCAGATTCAAACTCAGAATACTCCTGTGTGTCTGTGGACAAGCTGTTTCGCTGTGGTTTGTGGTGGGAGAGAGGTCAGGCTGAGGGGGAATCAGGCAGGGAGGTGAGGCAGCATATTAACCAAAAATTAGAATTAAGTGCGAGTGCTCAGCTATGGCCATAAATGACCCCTTTGCTCAAGGACTGCTCAAGGGCTCTGTTCTTAATTAATAGGCAGAAATATACCATGTCAAGATCCCTGTCTTCTTTGGAAGACGCTCTTAAAGGATCAACGGGAAGATTAAAAATCTAAGAGAAATGTAGAAATACAATTCTTGAAGAGGAGTTTGGGACAAGTTTGTGAAGTCTTAATTTGAACATCTCCACCACCAGGATTCCCAGGAAGCCCTGAAAATTTATTTTGTCTATATCTATAATATCATTATATCTATCTATCCTCTCTCTCTACATATATGTGTGTATATATAGACACCAACATAGAAGTAGATAGATACACATGCAGAATTATTCATAAAAATTGTACACAAAGGAACCTGATTAGAGAGTTGCTCATGAGGAAAATCAAGCTGAATATACCCAACTTTAGAGATGGCATACTGTTTCACAGACATGGTTATTTCTACATGTTCAGTGTTCATTACACATCTCCAGAAATCCCACATGCAAGGTACTCACTATTATGGGCATCCACAATAAACAAAATTTTGATCATTGTTATTTACTTCTCTTTTGGAATAAGTAAAGTTATAAAAGGTAAACTCACCTTAATATTAGAGTTTTCTTCTGAGGAAATCACTTAATTTCTGTGACAGCAAGTGTCATGTGAGGTAATGTTGTATAACTTAAGAGTGTTCACTCAGTGTGGCTCTTTTGAAAGGATACAGACTCCAGAAAATGCCGCATCTCAATTTATTGTTTTATTCTTATTCCATTCAACAGAATTCAAGAGGAAGAGTCAAGAGGATGTGGCTCAGCCTAAGTCCTCCGCCGTGGTCCCTCCTGGTGGTGAGGCAGCTGAAGAAAAGTCCACTCCCTCACAATATTTCTCCTGTATCTCCTTGCAGTCTCAGCTCATTCGTGCTAATGAGGATGGAAAGGGAAATACACAGGGGGGGTCTGAGCATGGATGGGAGGTACAACTGAGCTGCTCAGCCCAAGCCCTCTTATTTAAATCTCCACTTAAAAATCTGAAGAGGGCTTCAGGCAGAGGCACTAGGACTGAAGGCTCTGCAGAGGGACAAATGGCAATGTGCCTCCAGGGTTAGGACCCAGTTACTCGTGACAACACTGGGACAGCTGGGGGTCAGGAAGAGCACTGGGCTGTTGTGGGCCTTTCATCATAGTCTTTCCCCTCAGGTGAGCACGAACTCCTATCCTCATACACACTCCTGCATCTGTCTGCCTTCCTACCAGTTATGGTCCCATTTCTCCTTCCCTTTGCTTTTAGACAGGCCTTCATTCTTCATCAACCTTCCCATTCTCTAGTATGTGAGGGAGCAGCAATGCCCTCATACCCTCACTCCTTCACACAATCAGACTCACCCATTTACACACTAATGCCCTAAGGAATTTATATCCCCTCACACCAATCACCTGGTTTAACTCCCTCACACTAAGCCAAACTGTGGAAAACTGCTACACCCTGAGAGGGATGTGCTTTCCCATAGAGCCTTTCTCATCCACGTGCCACTTCATGCACGAAGACCTCGGCACTTGACAGAGCCGCATGTTCGGGGAGCTCAGGTCACTTCTGGTAACACTCTAAGTCCTGTTGTCTCACGACAAGAAACGGCACCACTCCTGCACTTGTTCATAGGCTCTGTCACACTGTGGAATACGCGTGCACACGCTCATCCGCCGTCACCTTGCACCATCATCAGAAACACTCATCAGGGGCTCCTGGGTGGCTCAGTCATTGGGGCAGCCAAGGCTTGGTTTTGGCTCAGGTCATGATCTCAGGGTCATGAGATCAAGCCCTGCGTCAGGCTTCATTCTCAGCAGAGAGTCTGCTTGTCCCTCTCCCTCCACCCCTCCTCTGTCTCTCCGATAATCCAAATAAAGAAGAAAAAATAAAAAAGAAAGAAAGAAAGAAAGAAAGAAAGAAAGAAAAATCCAACCACTCACCAGATGTATCCCAGAACACACTTGCCACTCCACAAGACACAACACACCCTCATTCCCACATCGTTAGACCATGTACACACCTCAAAGCATAGCACTCAGACACTTGCTCTGAGAGAGCATGTGTCATGTGTGGTAACGTTGTATAACTTAGAGTGTTCACTCAGTGCGGCTCTTTTGAAAGGATACAGACTCCAGAAAATGCCGCATCTCAATTTATTGTTTTATTCTTATTCCATTCACCAGAATTCAAGAGGAAGAGTCAAGAGGATGTGGCTCAGCCCAAGTCCTCCGCCGTGGTCCCTCCTGGTGGTGAGGCAGCCGAAGAAAAGTCCACACCCTCACAATATTTCTCCTGTTTCTCCTCGCTGTCTCAGCTCATTCGTGCTAATGAGGATGGTAAGGGAAATACACAGGTGGGGTCTGAGCATGGATGGGAGGTACAACTGAGCTGCTCAGCCCAAGCCCTCTTATTTAAATCTCCACTTAAAAATCTGAAGAGGGCTTCAGGCAGAGGCACTAGGACTGAAGGCTCTGCACAGGGACGAATGGCAATGTGCCTCCAGGGTTAGGACCCAGTTACTCGTGACAACACTGGGACAGCTGGGGGTCAGGAAGAGCACTGGACTGGTGTGTGCCTTTCATCATAGTCTTTCCCCTCAGGTGAGCACGAACTCCTATCCTCATACACACTCCTGCATCTGTCTGCCTTCCTACCAGTTATGGTCCCATTTCTCCTTCCCTTTGCTTTTAGACAGGCCTTCATTCTTCATCAACCTTCCCATTCTCTAGTATGTGAGGGAGCAGCAATGCCCTCATACCCTCACTCCTTCACACAATCAGACTCACCCATTTACACACTAATGCCCTAAGGAATTTACATCCCCTCACACCAATCACCTGGTTTAACTCCCTCACACTAAGCCAAACTGTGGAAAACTGCTACACCCTGAGAGGGATGCGCGTTCCCATAGAGCCTTTCTCATCCACGTGCCACTTCATGCACGAAGACCTCGGCACTTGACAGAGCCGCATGTTCGGGGAGCTCAGGTCACTTCTGGTAACACTCTAAGTCCTGTTGTCTCACGACAAGAAACGGCACCACTCCTGCACTTGTTCATTGGCTCTGTCACACTGTGGAATACGCGTGCACACGCTCATCCGCCGTCACCTTGCACCATCATCAGAAACACTCATCAGGGGCTCCTGGGTGGCTCAGTCATTGGGGCAGCCAAGGCTTGGTTATGGCTCAGGTCATGATCTCAGGGTCATGAGATCAAGTCCTGCGTCAGGCTTCATTCTCAGCAGAGAGTCTGCTTGTCCCTCTCCCTCCACCCCTCCTCTGTCTCACCGATAAACCAAATAAAGAAGAAAAAATAAAAAAGTAAGTAAGAAAGAAAGAAAAAACCAACCACTCACCAGATGTGTCCCAGAACACACTTGCCACTCCACAAGACACACCACACATTCATTCCCACATAGTTAGACCATGTACACACCTCAAAGCATAGCACTCAGACACTTGCTCTGTGAGAGCAAGTGTCATGTGTGGTAATGTTGTATAACTTAGAGTGTTCACTCAGTGTGGCTCTTTTGAAAGGATTCAGACTCCAGAAAATGCCGCATCTCAATTTATTGTTTTATTCTTATTCCATTCACCAGAATTCAAGAGGAAGAGTCAAGAGGATGTGGCTCAGCCCAAGTCCTCCGCCGTGGTCCCTCCTGGTGGTGAGGCAGCCGAAGAAAAGTCCACACCCTCACAATATTTCTCCTGTTTCTCCTCGCTGTCTCAGCTCATTCGTGCTAATGAGGATGGTAAGGGAAATACACAGGTGGGGTCTGAGCATGGATGGGAGGTACAACTGAGCTGCTCAGCCCAAGCCCTCTTATTTAAATCTCCACTTAAAAATCTGAAGAGGGCTTCAGGCAGAGGCACTAGGACTGAAGGCTCTGCACAGGGACGAATGGCAATGTGCCTCCAGGGTTAGGACCCAGTTACTCGTGACAACACTGGGACAGCTGGGGGTCAGGAAGAGCACTGGACTGGTGTGTGCCTTTCATCATAGTCTTTCCCCTCAGGTGAGCACGAACTCCTATCCTCATACACACTCCTGCATCTGTCTGCCTTCCTACCAGTTATGGTCCCATTTCTCCTTCCCTTTGCTTTTAGACAGGCCTTCATTCTTCATCAACCTTCCCATCCTCTAGTATGTGAGGGAGCAGCAATGCCCTCATACCCTCACTCCTTCACACAATCAGACTCACCCATTTACACACTAATGCCCTAAGGAATTTACATCCCCTCACACCAATCACCTGGTTTAACTCCCTCACACTAAGCCAAACTGTGGAAAACTGCTACACCCTGAGAGGGATGCGCTTTCCCATAGAGCCTTTCTCATCCACGTGCCACTTCATGCACGAAGACCTCGGCACTTGACAGAGCCGCATGTTCGGGGAGCTCAGGTCACTTCTGGTAACACTCTAAGTCCTGTTGTCTCACGACAAGAAACGGCACCACTCCTGCACTTGTTCATTGGCTCTGTCACACTGTGGAATACGCGTGCACACGCTCATCCGCCGTCACCTTGCACCATCATCAGAAACACTCATCAGGGGCTCCTGGGTGGCTTAGTCATTGGGGCAGCCAAGGCTTGGTTATGGCTCAGGTCATGATCTCAGGGTCATGAGATCAAGTCCTGCGTCAGGCTTCATTCTCAGCAGAGAGTCTGCTTGTCCCTCTCCCTCCACCCCTCCTCTGTCTCTCCGATAAACCAAATAAAGAAGAAAAAATAAAAAAGTAAGAAAGAAAGAAAAAACCAACCACTCACCAGATGTGTCCCAGAACACACTTGCCACTCCACAAGACACACCACACCCTCATTCCCACATAGTTAGACCATGTACACACCTCAAAGCATAGCACTCAGACACTTGCTCTGAGAGAGCATGTGTCATGTGTGGTAACGTTGTATAACTTAGAGTGTTCACTCAGTGTGGCTCTTTTGAAAGGATACAGACTCCAGAAAATGCCGCATCTCAATTTATTGTTTTATTCTTATTCCATTCACCAGAATTCAAGAGGAAGAGTCAAGAGGATGTGGCTCAGCCCAAGTCCTCCGCCGTGGTCCCTCCTGGTGGTGAGGCAGCCGAAGAAAAGTCCACACCCTCACAATATTTCTCCTGTTTCTCCTCGCTGTCTCAGCTCATTCGTGCTAATGAGGATGGTAAGGGGAATACACAGGTGGGGTCTGAGCATGGATGGGAGGTACAACTGAGCTGCTCAGCCCAAGACCTCTTATTTAAATCTCCACTTAAAAATCTGAAGAGGGTTGGGGCACCTGGGTGGCTCAGTGGGTTAAGCCACTGCCTTCGGCTCAGGTCATGATCTCAGGGTCCTGGGATCGAGCCCCGCATCGGGCTCTCTGCTCAGCAGGGAGCCTGCTTCCTCCTCTCTCTCTGCCTGCCTCTCTGCCTGCTTGTGATCCCTGTCTGTCAAATAAATAAATAAATAAAATCTTTAAAAAAAAAAAATCTGAAGAGGGCTTCAGGCAGAGGCACTAGGACTGAAGGATCTGCAGAGGGACAAATGGCAATGTGCCTCCAGGGTTAGGACCCAGTTACTCGTGACAACACTGGGACAGCTGGGGGTCAGGAAGAGCACTGGGCTGGTGTGTGCCTTTCATCATAGTCTTTCCCCTAGGTGAGCACGAACTCCTATCCTCATACACACTCCTGCATCTGTCTGCCTTCCTACCAGTTATGGTCCCATTTCTCCTTCCCTTTGCTTTTAGACAGGCCTTCATTCTTCATCAACCTTCCCATTCTCTAGTATGTGAGGGAGCAGCAATGCCCTCATACCCTCACTCCTTCACACAATCAGACTCACCCATTTACACACTAATGCCCTAAGGAATTTATATCCCCTCACACCAATCACCTGGTTTAACTCCCTCACAATAAGCCAAACTGTGGAAAACTGCTACACCCTGAGAGGGATGCGCTTTCCCATAGAGCCTTTCTCATCCACGTGCCACTTCATGCACGAAGACCTCGGCACTTGACAGAGCCGCATGTTCGGGGAGCTCAGGTCACTTCTGGTAACACTCTAAGTCCTGTTGTCTCACGACAAGAAACGGCACCACTCCTGCACTTGTTCATAGGCTCTGTCACACTGTGGAATACGCGTGCACACGCTCATCTGCCGTCACCTTGCACCATCATCAGAAACACTCATCAGGGGCTCCTGGGTGGCTCAGTCATTGGGGCAGCCAAGGCTTGGTTTTGGCTCAGGTCATGATCTCAGGGTCATGAGATCAAGCCCTGCGTCAGGCTTCATTCTCAGCAGAGAGTCTGCTTGTCCCTCTCCTTCCACCCCTCCTCTGTCGCTCCGATAATCCAAATAAAGAAGAAAAAATAAAAAAGAAAGAAAGAAAGAAAGAAAAATCCAAACAATCACCAGATGTATCCCAGAACACACATGCCACTCCACAAGACACAACACACCCTCATTCCCACATCGTTAGACCATGTACACACCTCAAAGCATAGCACTCAGACACTTGCTCTATAGAGAAAGTGTCATGTGTGGTAATGTTGTATAACTTAGAGTGTTCACTCAGTGTGGCTCTTTTGAAAGGATACAGACTCCAGAAAATGCCGCATCCTAATTTATTGTTTTATTCTTATTCCATTCAACAGAATTCAAGAGGAAGAGTCAAGAGGATGTGGCTCAGCCCAAGTCCTCCGCCGTGGTCCCTCCTGGTGGTGAGGCAGCCGAAGAAAAGTCCACTCCCTCACAATATTTCTCCTGTTTCTCCTCGCTGTCTCAGCTCATTCGTGCTAATGAGGATGGTAAGGGAAATACACAGGTGGGGTCTGAGCATGGATGGGAGGTACAACTGAGCTGCTCAGCCCAAGCCCTCTTATTTAAATCTCCACTTAAAAATCTGAAGAGGGCTTTAGGCAGAGGCACTAGGACTGAAGGCTCTGCAGAGGGACAAATGGCAATGTGCCTCCAGGGTTAGGACCCAGTTACTCGTGACAACACTGGGACAGCTGTGGGTCAGGAAGAGCACTGGGCTGGTGTGTGCCTTTCATCATAGTCTTTCCCTCAGGTGAGCACGAACTCCTATCCTCATACACACTCCTGCATCTGCCTTCCTACCAGTTATGGTCCCATTTCTCCTTCCCTTTGCTTTTAGACAGGCCTTCATTCTTCATCAACCTTCCCATTCTCTAGTATGTGAGGGCGCAGCAATGCCCTCATACCCTCACTCCTTCACACAATCAGACTCACCCATTTACACACTAATGCCCTAAGGAATTTACATCCCCTCACACCAATCACCTGGTTTAACTCCCTCACACTAAGCCAAACTGTGGAAAACTGCTACACCCTGAGAGGGATGCGCTTTCCCATAGAGCCTTTCTCATCCACGTGCCACTTCATGCACGAAGACCTCGGCACTTGACAGAGCCGCATGTTCGGGGAGCTCAGGTCACTTCTGGTAACACTCTAAGTCCTGTTGTCTCACGACAAGAAACGGCACCACTCCTGCACTTGTTCATTGGCTCTGTCACACTGTGGAATACGCGTGCACACGCTCATCCGCCGTCACCTTGCACCATCATCAGAAACACTCATCAGGGGCTCCTGGGTGGCTCAGTCATTGGGGCAGCCAAGGCTTGGTTATGGCTCAGGTCATGATCTCAGGGTCATGAGATCAAGCCCTGCGTCAGGCTTCATTCTCAGCAGAGAGTCTGCTTGTCCCTCTCCCTCCACCCCTCCTCTGTCTCTCTGATAAACCAAATAAAGAAGAAAAAATAAAAAAGTAAGAAAGAAAGAAAAAACCAACCACTCACCAGATGTGTCCCAGAACACACTTGCCACTCCACAAGACACACCACACATTCATTCCCACATAGTTAGACCATGTACACACCTCAAAGCATAGCACTCAGACACTTGCTCTGTGAGAGCAAGTGTCATGTGTGGTAATGTTGTATAACTTAGAGTGTTCACTCAGTGTGGCTCTTTTGAAAGGATACAGACTCCAGAAAATGCCGCATCTCAATTTATTATTTTATTCTTATTCCATTCACCAGAATTCAAGAGGAAGAGTCAAGAGGATGTGGCTCAGCCCAAGTCCTCCGCCGTGGTCCCTCCTGGTGGTGAGGCAGCCGAAGAAAAGTCCACACCCTCACAATATTTCTCCTGTTTCTCCTCGCTGTCTCAGCTCATTCGTGCTAATGAGGATGGTAAGGGAAATACACAGGTGGGGTCTGAGCATGGATGGGAGGTACAACTGAGCTGCTCAGCCCAAGCCCTCTTATTTAAATCTCCACTTAAAAATCTGAAGAGGGCTTCAGGCAGAGGCACTAGGACTGAAGGCTCTGCAGAGGGACGAATGGCAATGTGCCTCCAGGGTTAGGACCCAGTTACTCGTGACAACACTGGGACAGCTGGGGGTCAGGAAGAGCACTGGACTGGTGTGTGCCTTTCATCATAGTCTTTCCCCTCAGGTGAGCACGAACTCCTATCCTCATACACACTCCTGCATCTGTCTGCCTTCCTACCAGATATGGTTCCATTTCTCCTTCCCTTTGCTTTTAGACAGGCCTTCATTCTTCATCAACCTTCCCATTCTCTAGTATGTGAGGGAGCAGCAATGCCCTCATACCCTCACTCCTTCACACAATCAGACTCACCCATTTACACACTAATGCCCTAAGGAATTTACATCCCCTCACACCAATCACCTGGTTTAACTCCCTCACACTAAGCCAAACTGTGGAAAACTGCTACACCCTGAGAGGGATGCGCTTTCCCATAGAGCCTTTCTCATCCACGTGCCACTTCATTCACGAAGACCTCGGCACTTGACAGAGCCGCATGTTCGGGGAGCTCAGGTCACTTCTGGTAACACTCTAAGTCCTGTTGTCTCACGACAAGAAACGGCACCACTCCTGCACTTGTTCATTGGCTCTGTCACACTGTGGAATACGCCTGCACACGCTCATCCGCCGTCACCTTGCACCATCATCAGAAACACTCATCAGGGGCTCCTGGGTGGCTCAGTCATTGGGGCAGCCAAGGCTTGGTTTTGGCTCAGGTCATGATCTCAGGGTCATGAGATCAAGCCCTGCGTCAGGCTTCATTCTCAGAGAGTCTGCTTGTCCCTCTCCCTCCACCCCTCCTCTGTCTCTCCGATAAACCAAATAAAGAAGAAAAAATAAAAAAGTAAGAAAGAAAGAAAGAAAAAAACCAACCACTCACCAGATGTGTCCCAGAACACACTTGCCACTCCACAAGACACACCACACCCTCATTCCCACATAGTTAGACCATGTACACACCTCAAAGCATAGCACTCAGACACTTGCACATGCTCTGTGAGAGCAAGTGTCATGTGTGGTAATGTTGTATAACTTAGAGTGTTCACTCAGTGTGGCTCTTTTGAAAGGATTCAGACTCCAGAAAATGCCGCATCTCAATTTATTGTTTTATTCTTATTCCATTCACCAGAATTCAAGAGGAAGAGTCAAGAGGATGTGGCTCAGCCCAAGTCCTCCGCCGTGGTCCCTCCTGGTGGTGAGGCAGCCGAAGAAAAGTCCACACCCTCACAATATTTCTCCTGTTTCTCCTCGCTGTCTCAGCTCATTCGTGCTAATGAGGATGGTAAGGGAAATACACAGGTGGGGTCTGAGCATGGATGGGAGGTACAACTGAGCTGCTCAGCCCAAGCCCTCTTATTTAAATCTCCACTTAAAAATCTGAAGAGGGCTTCAGGCAGAGGCACTAGGACTGAAGGCTCTGCACAGGGACGAATGGCAATGTGCCTCCAGGGTTAGGACCCAGTTACTCGTGACAACACTGGGACAGCTGGGGGTCAGGAAGAGCACTGGACTGGTGTGTGCCTTTCATCATAGTCTTTCCCCTCAGGTGAGCACGAACTCCTATCCTCATACACACTCCTGCATCTGTCTGCCTTCCTACCAGTTATGGTCCCATTTCTCCTTCCCTTTGCTTTTAGACAGGCCTTCATTCTTCATCAACCTTCCCATTCTCTAGTATGTGAGGGCGCAGCAATGCCCTCATACCCTCACTCCTTCACACAATCAGACTCACCCATTTACACACTAATGCCCTAAGGAATTTACATCCCCTCACACCAATCACCTGGTTTAACTCCCTCACACTAAGCCAAACTGTGGAAAACTGCTACACCCTGAGAGGGATGCGCTTTCCCATAGAGCCTTTCTCATCCACGTGCCACTTCATGCACGAAGACCTCGGCACTTGACAGAGCCGCATGTTCGGGGAGCTCAGGTCACTTCTGGTAACACTCTAAGTCCTGTTGTCTCACGACAAGAAACGGCACCACTCCTGCACTTGTTCATTGGCTCTGTCACACTGTGGAATACGCGTGCACACGCTCATCCGCCGTCACCTTGCACCATCATCAGAAACACTCATCAGGGGCTCCTGGGTGGCTCAGTCATTGGGGCAGCCAAGGCTTGGTTATGGCTCAGGTCATGATCTCAGGGTCATGAGATCAAGCCCTGCGTCAGGCTTCATTCTCAGCAGAGAGTCTGCTTGTCCCTCTCCCTCCACCCCTCCTCTGTCTCTCCGATAAACCAAATAAAGAAGAAAAAATAAAAAAGTAAGAAAGAAAGAAAGAAAAAACCAACCACTCACCAGATGTGTCCCAGAACACACTTGCCACTCCACAAGACACACCACACCCTCATTCCCACATAGTTAGACCATGTACACACCTCAAAGCATAGCACTCAGACACTTGCACATGCTCTGTGAGAGCAAGTGTCATGTGTGGTAATGTTGTATAACTTAGAGTGTTCACTCAGTGTGGCTCTTTTGAAAGGATTCAGACTCCAGAAAATGCCGCATCTCAATTTATTGTTTTATTCTTATTCCATTCACCAGAATTCAAGAGGAAGAGTCAAGAGGATGTGGCTCAGCCCAAGTCCTCCGCCGTGGTCCCTCCTGGTGGTGAGGCAGCCGAAGAAAAGTCCACACCCTCACAATATTTCTCCTGTTTCTCCTCGCTGTCTCAGCTCATTCGTGCTAATGAGGATGGTAAGGGAAATACACAGGTGGGGTCTGAGCATGGATGGGAGGTACAACTGAGCTGCTCAGCCCAAGCCCTCTTATTTAAATCTCCACTTAAAAATCTGAAGAGGGCTTCAGGCAGAGGCACTAGGACTGAAGGCTCTGCAGAGGGACAAATGGCAATGTGCCTCCAGGGTTAGGACCCAGTTACTCGTGACAACACTGGGACAGCTGTGGGTCAGGAAGAGCACTGGGCTGGTGTGTGCCTTTCATCATAGTCTTTCCCTCAGGTGAGCACGAACTCCTATCCTCATACACACTCCTGCATCTGCCTTCCTACCAGTTATGGTCCCATTTCTCCTTCCCTTTGCTTTTAGACAGGCCTTCATTCTTCATCAACCTTCCCATTCTCTAGTATGTGAGGGCGCAGCAATGCCCTCATACCCTCACTCCTTCACACAATCAGACTCACCCATTTACACACTAATGCCCTAAGGAATTTACATCCCCTCACACCAATCACCTGGTTTAACTCCCTCACACTAAGCCAAACTGTGGAAAACTGCTACACCCTGAGAGGGATGCGCTTTCCCATAGAGCCTTTCTCATCCACGTGCCACTTCATGCACGAAGACCTCGGCACTTGACAGAGCCGCATGTTCGGGGAGCTCAGGTCACTTCTGGTAACACTCTAAGTCCTGTTGTCTCACGACAAGAAACGGCACCACTCCTGCACTTGTTCATTGGCTCTGTCACACTGTGGAATACGCGTGCACACGCTCATCCGCCGTCACCTTGCACCATCATCAGAAACACTCATCAGGGGCTCCTGGGTGGCTCAGTCATTGGGGCAGCCAAGGCTTGGTTATGGCTCAGGTCATGATCTCAGGGTCATGAGATCAAGCCCTGCGTCAGGCTTCATTCTCAGCAGAGAGTCTGCTTGTCCCTCTCCCTCCACCCCTCCTCTGTCTCTCTGATAAACCAAATAAAGAAGAAAAAATAAAAAAGTAAGAAAGAAAGAAAAAACCAACCACTCACCAGATGTGTCCCAGAACACACTTGCCACTCCACAAGACACACCACACATTCATTCCCACATAGTTAGACCATGTACACACCTCAAAGCATAGCACTCAGACACTTGCTCTGTGAGAGCAAGTGTCATGTGTGGTAATGTTGTATAACTTAGAGTGTTCACTCAGTGTGGCTCTTTTGAAAGGATACAGACTCCAGAAAATGCCGCATCTCAATTTATTATTTTATTCTTATTCCATTCACCAGAATTCAAGAGGAAGAGTCAAGAGGATGTGGCTCAGCCCAAGTCCTCCGCCGTGGTCCCTCCTGGTGGTGAGGCAGCCGAAGAAAAGTCCACACCCTCACAATATTTCTCCTGTTTCTCCTCGCTGTCTCAGCTCATTCGTGCTAATGAGGATGGTAAGGGAAATACACAGGTGGGGTCTGAGCATGGATGGGAGGTACAACTGAGCTGCTCAGCCCAAGCCCTCTTATTTAAATCTCCACTTAAAAATCTGAAGAGGGCTTCAGGCAGAGGCACTAGGACTGAAGGCTCTGCAGAGGGACGAATGGCAATGTGCCTCCAGGGTTAGGACCCAGTTACTCGTGACAACACTGGGACAGCTGGGGGTCAGGAAGAGCACTGGACTGGTGTGTGCCTTTCATCATAGTCTTTCCCCTCAGGTGAGCACGAACTCCTATCCTCATACACACTCCTGCATCTGTCTGCCTTCCTACCAGATATGGTTCCATTTCTCCTTCCCTTTGCTTTTAGACAGGCCTTCATTCTTCATCAACCTTCCCATTCTCTAGTATGTGAGGGAGCAGCAATGCCCTCATACCCTCACTCCTTCACACAATCAGACTCACCCATTTACACACTAATGCCCTAAGGAATTTACATCCCCTCACACCAATCACCTGGTTTAACTCCCTCACACTAAGCCAAACTGTGGAAAACTGCTACACCCTGAGAGGGATGCGCTTTCCCATAGAGCCTTTCTCATCCACGTGCCACTTCATTCACGAAGACCTCGGCACTTGACAGAGCCGCATGTTCGGGGAGCTCAGGTCACTTCTGGTAACACTCTAAGTCCTGTTGTCTCACGACAAGAAACGGCACCACTCCTGCACTTGTTCATTGGCTCTGTCACACTGTGGAATACGCCTGCACACGCTCATCCGCCGTCACCTTGCACCATCATCAGAAACACTCATCAGGGGCTCCTGGGTGGCTCAGTCATTGGGGCAGCCAAGGCTTGGTTTTGGCTCAGGTCATGATCTCAGGGTCATGAGATCAAGCCCTGCGTCAGGCTTCATTCTCAGAGAGTCTGCTTGTCCCTCTCCCTCCACCCCTCCTCTGTCTCTCCGATAAACCAAATAAAGAAGAAAAAATAAAAAAGTAAGAAAGAAAGAAAGAAAAAAACCAACCACTCACCAGATGTGTCCCAGAACACACTTGCCACTCCACAAGACACACCACACCCTCATTCCCACATAGTTAGACCATGTACACACCTCAAAGCATAGCACTCAGACACTTGCACATGCTCTGTGAGAGCAAGTGTCATGTGTGGTAATGTTGTATAACTTAGAGTGTTCACTCAGTGTGGCTCTTTTGAAAGGATTCAGACTCCAGAAAATGCCGCATCTCAATTTATTGTTTTATTCTTATTCCATTCACCAGAATTCAAGAGGAAGAGTCAAGAGGATGTGGCTCAGCCCAAGTCCTCCGCCGTGGTCCCTCCTGGTGGTGAGGCAGCCGAAGAAAAGTCCACACCCTCACAATATTTCTCCTGTTTCTCCTCGCTGTCTCAGCTCATTCGTGCTAATGAGGATGGTAAGGGAAATACACAGGTGGGGTCTGAGCATGGATGGGAGGTACAACTGAGCTGCTCAGCCCAAGCCCTCTTATTTAAATCTCCACTTAAAAATCTGAAGAGGGCTTCAGGCAGAGGCACTAGGACTGAAGGCTCTGCACAGGGACGAATGGCAATGTGCCTCCAGGGTTAGGACCCAGTTACTCGTGACAACACTGGGACAGCTGGGGGTCAGGAAGAGCACTGGACTGGTGTGTGCCTTTCATCATAGTCTTTCCCCTCAGGTGAGCACGAACTCCTATCCTCATACACACTCCTGCATCTGTCTGCCTTCCTACCAGTTATGGTCCCATTTCTCCTTCCCTTTGCTTTTAGACAGGCCTTCATTCTTCATCAACCTTCCCATTCTCTAGTATGTGAGGGAGCAGCAATGCCCTCATACCCTCACTCCTTCACACAATCAGACTCACCCATTTACACACTAATGCCCTAAGGAATTTACATCCCCTCACACCAATCACCTGGTTTAACTCCCTCACACTAAGCCAAACTGTGGAAAACTGCTACACCCTGAGAGGGATGCGCTTTCCCATAGAGCCTTTCTCATCCACGTGCCACTTCATGCACGAAGACCTCGGCACTTGACAGAGCCGCATGTTCGGGGAGCTCAGGTCACTTCTGGTAACACTCTAAGTCCTGTTGTCTCACGACAAGAAACGGCACCACTCCTGCACTTGTTCATTGGCTCTGTCACACTGTGGAATACGCATGCACACGCTCATCCGCCGTCACCTTGCACCATCATCAGAAACACTCATCAGGGGCTCCTGGGTGGCTCAGTCATTGGGGCAGCCAAGGCTTGGTTATGGCTCAGGTCATGATCTCAGGGTCATGAGATCAAGCCCTGCGTCAGGCTTCATTCTCAGCAGAGAGTCTGCTTGTCCCTCTCCCTCCACCCCTCCTCTGTCTCTCCGATAAACCAAATAAAGAAGAAAAAATAAAAAAGTAAGAAAGAAAGAAAGAAAAAACCAACCACTCACCAGATGTGTCCCAGAACACACTTGCCACTCCACAAGACACACCACACCCTCATTCCCACATAGTTAGACCATGTACACACCTCAAAGCATAGCACTCAGACACTTGCACATGCTCTGTGAGAGCAAGTGTCATGTGTGGTAATGTTGTATAACTTAGAGTGTTCACTCAGTGTGGCTCTTTTGAAAGGATTCAGACTCCAGAAAATGCCGCATCTCAATTTATTGTTTTATTCTTATTCCATTCACCAGAATTCAAGAGGAAGAGTCAAGAGGATGTGGCTCAGCCCAAGTCCTCCGCCGTGGTCCCTCCTGGTGGTGAGGCAGCCGAAGAAAAGTCCACACCCTCACAATATTTCTCCTGTTTCTCCTCGCTGTCTCAGCTCATTCGTGCTAATGAGGATGGTAAGGGAAATACACAGGTGGGGTCTGAGCATGGATGGGAGGTACAACTGAGCTGCTCAGCCCAAGCCCTCTTATTTAAATCTCCACTTAAAAATCTGAAGAGGGCTTCAGGCAGAGGCACTAGGACTGAAGGCTCTGCACAGGGACGAATGGCAATGTGCCTCCAGGGTTAGGACCCAGTTACTCGTGACAACACTGGGACAGCTGGGGGTCAGGAAGAGCACTGGACTGGTGTGTGCCTTTCATCATAGTCTTTCCCCTCAGGTGAGCACGAACTCCTATCCTCATACACACTCCTGCATCTGTCTGCCTTCCTACCAGTTATGGTCCCATTTCTCCTTCCCTTTGCTTTTAGACAGGCCTTCATTCTTCATCAACCTTCCCATTCTCTAGTATGTGAGGGAGCAGCAATGCCCTCATACCCTCACTCCTTCACACAATCAGACTCACCCATTTACACACTAATGCCCTAAGGAATTTACATCCCCTCACACCAATCACCTGGTTTAACTCCCTCACACTAAGCCAAACTGTGGAAAACTGCTACACCCTGAGAGGGATGCGCTTTCCCATAGAGCCTTTCTCATCCACGTGCCACTTCATGCACGAAGACCTCGGCACTTGACAGAGCCGCATGTTCGGGGAGCTCAGGTCACTTCTGGTAACACTCTAAGTCCTGTTGTCTCACGACAAGAAACGGCACCACTCCTGTACTTGTTCATTGGCTCTGTCACACTGTGGAATACACGTGCACACGCTCATCCGCCGTCACCTTGCACCATCATCAGAAACACTCATCAGGGGCTCCTGGGTGGCTTAGTCATTGGGGCAGCCAAGGCTTGGTTATGGCTCAGGTCATGATCTCAGGGTCATGAGATCAAGTCCTGCGTCAGGCTTCATTCTCAGCAGAGAGTCTGCTTGTCCCTCTCCCTCCACCCCTCCTCTGTCTCTCCGATAAACCAAATAAAGAAGAAAAAATAAAAAAGTAAGAAAGAAAGAAAAAACCAACCACTCACCAGATGTGTCCCAGAACACACTTGCCACTCCACAAGACACACCACACCCTCATTCCCACATAGTTAGACCATGTACACACCTCAAAGCATAGCACTCAGACACTTGCTCTGAGAGAGCATGTGTCATGTGTGGTAACGTTGTATAACTTAGAGTGTTCACTCAGTGTGGCTCTTTTGAAAGGATACAGACTCCAGAAAATGCCGCATCTCAATTTATTGTTTTATTCTTATTCCATTCACCAGAATTCAAGAGGAAGAGTCAAGAGGATGTGGCTCAGCCCAAGTCCTCCGCCGTGGTCCCTTTGGTGGTGAGGCAGCCGAAGAAAAGTCCACACCCTCACAATATTTCTCCTGTTTCTCCTCGCTGTCTCAGCTCATTCGTGCTAATGAGGATGGTAAGGGAAATACACAGGTGGGGTCTGAGCATGGATGGGAGGTACAACTGAGCTGCTCAGCCCAAGACCTCTTATTTAAATCTCCACTTAAAAATCTGAAGAGGGTTGGGGCACCTGGGTGGCTCAGTGGGTTAAGCCACTGCCTTCGGCTCAGGTCATGATCTCAGGGTCCTGGGATCGAGCCCCGCATCGGGCTCTCTGCTCAGCAGGGAGCCTGCTTCCTCCTCTCTCTCTGCCTGCCTCTCTGCCTGCTTGTGATCCCTGTCTGTCAAATAAATAAATAAATAAAATCTTTAAAAAAAAAAAATCTGAAGAGGGCTTCAGGCAGAGGCACTAGGACTGAAGGATCTGCAGAGGGACAAATGGCAATGTGCCTCCAGGGTTAGGACCCAGTTACTCGTGACAACACTGGGACAGCTGGGGGTCAGGAAGAGCACTGGGCTGGTGTGTGCCTTTCATCATAGTCTTTCCCCTAGGTGAGCACGAACTCCTATCCTCATACACACTCCTGCATCTGTCTGCCTTCCTACCAGTTATGGTCCCATTTCTCCTTCCCTTTGCTTTTAGACAGGCCTTCATTCTTCATCAACCTTCCCATTCTCTAGTATGTGAGGGAGCAGCAATGCCCTCATACCCTCACTCCTTCACACAATCAGACTCACCCATTTACACACTAATGCCCTAAGGAATTTATATCCCCTCACACCAATCACCTGGTTTAACTCCCTCACAATAAGCCAAACTGTGGAAAACTGCTACACCCTGAGAGGGATGCGCTTTCCCATAGAGCCTTTCTCATCCACGTGCCACTTCATGCACGAAGACCTCGGCACTTGACAGAGCCGCATGTTCGGGGAGCTCAGGTCACTTCTGGTAACACTCTAAGTCCTGTTGTCTCACGACAAGAAACGGCACCACTCCTGCACTTGTTCATAGGCTCTGTCACACTGTGGAATACGCGTGCACACGCTCATCTGCCGTCACCTTGCACCATCATCAGAAACACTCATCAGGGGCTCCTGGGTGGCTCAGTCATTGGGGCAGCCAAGGCTTGGTTTTGGCTCAGGTCATGATCTCAGGGTCATGAGATCAAGCCCTGCGTCAGGCTTCATTCTCAGCAGAGAGTCTGCTTGTCCCTCTCCTTCCACCCCTCCTCTGTCGCTCCGATAATCCAAATAAAGAAGAAAAAATAAAAAAGAAAGAAAGAAAGAAAGAAAAATCCAAACAATCACCAGATGTATCCCAGAACACACATGCCACTCCACAAGACACAACACACCCTCATTCCCACATCGTTAGACCATGTACACACCTCAAAGCATAGCACTCAGACACTTGCTCTATAGAGAAAGTGTCATGTGTGGTAATGTTGTATAACTTAGAGTGTTCACTCAGTGTGGCTCTTTTGAAAGGATACAGACTCCAGAAAATGCCGCATCCTAATTTATTGTTTTATTCTTATTCCATTCAACAGAATTCAAGAGGAAGAGTCAAGAGGATGTGGCTCAGCCCAAGTCCTCCGCCGTGGTCCCTCCTGGTGGTGAGGCAGCCGAAGAAAAGTCCACTCCCTCACAATATTTCTCCTGTTTCTCCTCGCTGTCTCAGCTCATTCGTGCTAATGAGGATGGTAAGGGAAATACACAGGTGGGGTCTGAGCATGGATGGGAGGTACAACTGAGCTGCTCAGCCCAAGCCCTCTTATTTAAATCTCCACTTAAAAATCTGAAGAGGGCTTCAGGCAGAGGCACTAGGACTGAAGGCTCTGCAGAGGGACGAATGGCAATGTGCCTCCAGGGTTAGGACCCAGTTACTCGTGACAACACTGGGACAGCTGGGGGTCAGGAAGAGCACTGGACTGGTGTGTGCCTTTCATCATAGTCTTTCCCCTCAGGTGAGCACGAACTCCTATCCTCATACACACTCCTGCATCTGTCTGCCTTCCTACCAGATATGGTTCCATTTCTCCTTCCCTTTGCTTTTAGACAGGCCTTCATTCTTCATCAACCTTCCCATTCTCTAGTATGTGAGGGAGCAGCAATGCCCTCATACCCTCACTCCTTCACACAATCAGACTCACCCATTTACACACTAATGCCCTAAGGAATTTACATCCCCTCACACCAATCACCTGGTTTAACTCCCTCACACTAAGCCAAACTGTGGAAAACTGCTACACCCTGAGAGGGATGCGCTTTCCCATAGAGCCTTTCTCATCCACGTGCCACTTCATTCACGAAGACCTCGGCACTTGACAGAGCCGCATGTTCGGGGAGCTCAGGTCACTTCTGGTAACACTCTAAGTCCTGTTGTCTCACGACAAGAAACGGCACCACTCCTGCACTTGTTCATTGGCTCTGTCACACTTTGGAATACGCCTGCACACGCTCATCCGCCGTCACCTTGCACCATCATCAGAAACACTCATCAGGGGCTCCTGGGTGGCTCAGTCATTGGGGCAGCCAAGGCTTGGTTTTGGCTCAGGTCATGATCTCAGGGTCATGAGATCAAGCCCTGCGTCAGGCTTCATTCTCAGAGAGTCTGCTTGTCCCTCTCCCTCCACCCCTCCTCTGTCTCTCCGATAAACCAAATAAAGAAGAAAAAATAAAAAAGTAAGAAAGAAAGAAAGAAAAAAACCAACCACTCACCAGATGTGTCCCAGAACACACTTGCCACTCCACAAGACACACCACACCCTCATTCCCACATAGTTAGACCATGTACACACCTCAAAGCATAGCACTCAGACACTTGCACATGCTCTGTGAGAGCAAGTGTCATGTGTGGTAATGTTGTATAACTTAGAGTGTTCACTCAGTGTGGCTCTTTTGAAAGGATTCAGACTCCAGAAAATGCCGCATCTCAATTTATTGTTTTATTCTTATTCCATTCACCAGAATTCAAGAGGAAGAGTCAAGAGGATGTGGCTCAGCCCAAGTCCTCCGCCGTGGTCCCTCCTGGTGGTGAGGCAGCCGAAGAAAAGTCCACACCCTCACAATATTTCTCCTGTTTCTCCTCGCTGTCTCAGCTCATTCGTGCTAATGAGGATGGTAAGGGAAATACACAGGTGGGGTCTGAGCATGGATGGGAGGTACAACTGAGCTGCTCAGCCCAAGCCCTCTTATTTAAATCTCCACTTAAAAATCTGAAGAGGGCTTCAGGCAGAGGCACTAGGACTGAAGGCTCTGCACAGGGACGAATGGCAATGTGCCTCCAGGGTTAGGACCCAGTTACTCGTGACAACACTGGGACAGCTGGGGGTCAGGAAGAGCACTGGACTGGTGTGTGCCTTTCATCATAGTCTTTCCCCTCAGGTGAGCACGAACTCCTATCCTCATACACACTCCTGCATCTGTCTGCCTTCCTACCAGTTATGGTCCCATTTCTCCTTCCCTTTGCTTTTAGACAGGCCTTCATTCTTCATCAACCTTCCCATTCTCTAGTATGTGAGGGAGCAGCAATGCCCTCATACCCTCACTCCTTCACACAATCAGACTCACCCATTTACACACTAATGCCCTAAGGAATTTACATCCCCTCACACCAATCACCTGGTTTAACTCCCTCACACTAAGCCAAACTGTGGAAAACTGCTACACCCTGAGAGGGATGCGCTTTCCCATAGAGCCTTTCTCATCCACGTGCCACTTCATGCACGAAGACCTCGGCACTTGACAGAGCCGCATGTTCGGGGAGCTCAGGTCACTTCTGGTAACACTCTAAGTCCTGTTGTCTCACGACAAGAAACGGCACCACTCCTGCACTTGTTCATTGGCTCTGTCACACTGTGGAATACGCGTGCACACGCTCATCCGCCGTCACCTTGCACCATCATCAGAAACACTCATCAGGGGCTCCTGGGTGGCTCAGTCATTGGGGCAGCCAAGGCTTGGTTATGGCTCAGGTCATGATCTCAGGGTCATGAGATCAAGCCCTGCGTCAGGCTTCATTCTCAGCAGAGAGTCTGCTTGTCCCTCTCCCTCCACCCCTCCTCTGTCTCTCCGATAAACCAAATAAAGAAGAAAAAATAAAAAAGTAAGAAAGAAAGAAAGAAAAAACCAACCACTCACCAGATGTGTCCCAGAACACACTTGTCACTCCACAAGACACACCACACCCTCATTCCCACATAGTTAGACCATGTACACACCTCAAAGCATAGCACTCAGACACTTGCACATGCTCTGTGAGAGCAAGTGTCATGTGTGGTAATGTTGTATAACTTAGAGTGTTCACTCAGTGTGGCTCTTTTGAAAGGATTCAGACTCCAGAAAATGCCGCATCTCAATTTATTGTTTTATTCTTATTCCATTCACCAGAATTCAAGAGGAAGAGTCAAGAGGATGTGGCTCAGCCCAAGTCCTCCGCCGTGGTCCCTCCTGGTGGTGAGGCAGCCGAAGAAAAGTCCACACCCTCACAATATTTCTCCTGTTTCTCCTCGCTGTCTCAGCTCATTCGTGCTAATGAGGATGGTAAGGGAAATACACAGGTGGGGTCTGAGCATGGATGGGAGGTACAACTGAGCTGCTCAGCCCAAGCCCTCTTATTTAAATCTCCACTTAAAAATCTGAAGAGGGCTTCAGGCAGAGGCACTAGGACTGAAGGCTCTGCACAGGGACAAATGGCAATGTGCCTCCAGGGTTAGGACCCAGTTACTCGTGACAACACTGGGACAGCTGGGGGTCAGGAAGAACACTGGGCTGGTGTGGGCCTTTCATCATAGTCTTCCCCCTCAGGTGAGCACGAACTCCTATCCTCATACACACTCCTGCATCTGTCTGCCTTCCTACCAGTTATGGTCCCATTTCTCCTTCCCTTTGCTTTTAGACAGGCCTACATTCTTCATCAACCTTCCCATTCTCTAGTATGTGAGGGAGCAGCAATGCCCTCATACCCTCACTCCTTCACACAATCAGACTCACCCATTTACACACTAATGCCCTAAGGAATTTACATCCCCTCACACCAATCACCTGGTTTAACACCCTCACACTAAGCCAAACTGTGGAAAACTGCTACACCCTGAGAGGGATGCGCTTTCCCATAGAGCCTTTCTCATCCACGTGCCACTTCATGCACGAAGACCTCGGCACTTGACAGAGCCGCATGTTCGGGGAGCTCAGGTCACTTCTGGTAACACTCTAAGTCCTGTTGTCTCACGACAAGAAACGGCACCACTCCTGCACTTGTTCATAGGCTCTGTCACACTGTGGAATACGCGTGCACACGCTCATCCGCCGTCACCTTGCACCATCATCAGAAACACTCATCAGGGGCTCCTGGGTGGCTCAGTCATTGGGGCAGCCAAGGCTTGGTTTTGGCTCAGGTCATGATCTCAGGGTCATGAGATCAAGCCCTGCGTCAGGCTTCATTCTCAGCAGAGAGTCTGCTTGTCCCTCTCCCTCCACCCCTCCTCTGTCTCTCCGATAAACCAAATAAAGAAGAAAAAATAAAAAAGTAAGAAAGAAAGAAAGAAAAAACCAACCACTCACCAGATGTGTCCCAGAACACACTTGCCACTCCACAAGACACACCACACCCTCATTCCCACATAGTTAGACCATGTACACACCTCAAAGCATAGCACTCAGACACTTGCACATGCTCTGTGAGAGCAAGTGTCATGTGTGGTAATGTTGTATAACTTAGAGTGTTCACTCAGTGTGGCTCTTTTGAAAGGATTCAGACTCCAGAAAATGCCGCATCTCAATTTATTGTTTTATTCTTATTCCATTCACCAGAATTCAAGAGGAAGAGTCAAGAGGATGTGGCTCAGCCCAAGTCCTCCGCCGTGGTCCCTCCTGGTGGTGAGGCAGCCGAAGAAAAGTCCACACCCTCACAATATTTCTCCTGTTTCTCCTCGCTGTCTCAGCTCATTCGTGCTAATGAGGATGGTAAGGGAAATACACAGGTGGGGTCTGAGCATGGATGGGAGGTACAACTGAGCTGCTCAGCCCAAGCCCTCTTATTTAAATCTCCACTTAAAAATCTGAAGAGGGCTTCAGGCAGAGGCACTAGGACTGAAGGCTCTGCACAGGGACGAATGGCAATGTGCCTCCAGGGTTAGGACCCAGTTACTCGTGACAACACTGGGACAGCTGGGGGTCAGGAAGAGCACTGGACTGGTGTGTGCCTTTCATCATAGTCTTTCCCCTCAGGTGAGCACGAACTCCTATCCTCATACACACTCCTGCATCTGTCTGCCTTCCTACCAGTTATGGTCCCATTTCTCCTTCCCTTTGCTTTTAGACAGGCCTTCATTCTTCATCAACCTTCCCATTCTCTAGTATGTGAGGGAGCAGCAATGCCCTCATACCCTCACTCCTTCACACAATCAGACTCACCCATTTACACACTAATGCCCTAAGGAATTTACATCCCCTCACACCAATCACCTGGTTTAACTCCCTCACACTAAGCCAAACTGTGGAAAACTGCTACACCCTGAGAGGGATGCGCTTTCCCATAGAGCCTTTCTCATCCACGTGCCACTTCATGCACGAAGACCTCGGCACTTGACAGAGCCGCATGTTCGGGGAGCTCAGGTCACTTCTGGTAACACTCTAAGTCCTGTTGTCTCACGACAAGAAACGGCACCACTCCTGCACTTGTTCATTGGCTCTGTCACACTGTGGAATACGCGTGCACACGCTCATCCGCCGTCACCTTGCACCATCATCAGAAACACTCATCAGGGGCTCCTGGGTGGCTCAGTCATTGGGGCAGCCAAGGCTTGGTTATGGCTCAGGTCATGATCTCAGGGTCATGAGATCAAGCCCTGCGTCAGGCTTCATTCTCAGCAGAGAGTCTGCTTGTCCCTCTCCCTCCACCCCTCCTCTGTCTCTCCGATAAACCAAATAAAGAAGAAAAAATAAAAAAGTAAGAAAGAAAGAAAGAAAAAACCAACCACTCACCAGATGTGTCCCAGAACACACTTGCCACTCCACAAGACACACCACACCCTCATTCCCACATAGTTAGACCATGTACACACCTCAAAGCATAGCACTCAGACACTTGCACATGCTCTGTGAGAGCAAGTGTCATGTGTGGTAATGTTGTATAACTTAGAGTGTTCACTCAGTGTGGCTCTTTTGAAAGGATTCAGACTCCAGAAAATGCCGCATCTCAATTTATTGTTTTATTCTTATTCCATTCACCAGAATTCAAGAGGAAGAGTCAAGAGGATGTGGCTCAGCCCAAGTCCTCCGCCGTGGTCCCTCCTGGTGGTGAGGCAGCCGAAGAAAAGTCCACACCCTCACAATATTTCTCCTGTTTCTCCTCGCTGTCTCAGCTCATTCGTGCTAATGAGGATGGTAAGGGAAATACACAGGTGGGGTCTGAGCATGGATGGGAGGTACAACTGAGCTGCTCAGCCCAAGCCCTCTTATTTAAATCTCCACTTAAAAATCTGAAGAGGGCTTCAGGCAGAGGCACTAGGACTGAAGGCTCTGCACAGGGACGAATGGCAATGTGCCTCCAGGGTTAGGACCCAGTTACTCGTGACAACACTGGGACAGCTGGGGGTCAGGAAGAGCACTGGACTGGTGTGTGCCTTTCATCATAGTCTTTCCCCTCAGGTGAGCACGAACTCCTATCCTCATACACACTCCTGCATCTGTCTGCCTTCCTACCAGTTATGGTCCCATTTCTCCTTCCCTTTGCTTTTAGACAGGCCTTCATTCTTCATCAACCTTCCCATTCTCTAGTATGTGAGGGAGCAGCAATGCCCTCATACCCTCACTCCTTCACACAATCAGACTCACCCATTTACACACTAATGCCCTAAGGAATTTACATCCCCTCACACCAATCACCTGGTTTAACTCCCTCACACTAAGCCAAACTGTGGAAAACTGCTACACCCTGAGAGGGATGCGCTTTCCCATAGAGCCTTTCTCATCCACGTGCCACTTCATGCACGAAGACCTCGGCACTTGACAGAGCCGCATGTTCGGGGAGCTCAGGTCACTTCTGGTAACACTCTAAGTCCTGTTGTCTCACGACAAGAAACGGCACCACTCCTGCACTTGTTCATTGGCTCTGTCACACTGTGGAATACGCGTGCACACGCTCATCCGCCGTCACCTTGCACCATCATCAGAAACACTCATCAGGGGCTCCTGGGTGGCTCAGTCATTGGGGCAGCCAAGGCTTGGTTATGGCTCAGGTCATGATCTCAGGGTCATGAGATCAAGCCCTGCGTCAGGCTTCATTCTCAGCAGAGAGTCTGCTTGTCCCTCTCCCTCCACCCCTCCTCTGTCTCTCCGATAAACCAAATAAAGAAGAAAAAATAAAAAAGTAAGAAAGAAAGAAAGAAAAAACCAACCACTCACCAGATGTGTCCCAGAACACACTTGCCACTCCACAAGACACACCACACCCTCATTCCCACATAGTTAGACCATGTACACACCTCAAAGCATAGCACTCAGACACTTGCACATGCTCTGTGAGAGCAAGTGTCATGTGTGGTAATGTTGTATAACTTAGAGTGTTCACTCAGTGTGGCTCTTTTGAAAGGATTCAGACTCCAGAAAATGCCGCATCTCAATTTATTGTTTTATTCTTATTCCATTCACCAGAATTCAAGAGGAAGAGTCAAGAGGATGTGGCTCAGCCCAAGTCCTCCGCCGTGGTCCCTCCTGGTGGTGAGGCAGCCGAAGAAAAGTCCACACCCTCACAATATTTCTCCTGTTTCTCCTCGCTGTCTCAGCTCATTCGTGCTAATGAGGATGGTAAGGGAAATACACAGGTGGGGTCTGAGCATGGATGGGAGGTACAACTGAGCTGCTCAGCCCAAGCCCTCTTATTTAAATCTCCACTTAAAAATCTGAAGAGGGCTTCAGGCAGAGGCACTAGGACTGAAGGCTCTGCACAGGGACGAATGGCAATGTGCCTCCAGGGTTAGGACCCAGTTACTCGTGACAACACTGGGACAGCTGGGGGTCAGGAAGAGCACTGGACTGGTGTGTGCCTTTCATCATAGTCTTTCCCCTCAGGTGAGCACGAACTCCTATCCTCATACACACTCCTGCATCTGTCTGCCTTCCTACCAGTTATGGTCCCATTTCTCCTTCCCTTTGCTTTTAGACAGGCCTTCATTCTTCATCAACCTTCCCATTCTCTAGTATGTGAGGGAGCAGCAATGCCCTCATACCCTCACTCCTTCACACAATCAGACTCACCCATTTACACACTAATGCCCTAAGGAATTTACATCCCCTCACACCAATCACCTGGTTTAACTCCCTCACACTAAGCCAAACTGTGGAAAACTGCTACACCCTGAGAGGGATGCGCTTTCCCATAGAGCCTTTCTCATCCACGTGCCACTTCATTCACGAAGACCTCGGCACTTGACAGAGCCGCATGTTCGGGGAGCTCAGGTCACTTCTGGTAACACTCTAAGTCCTGTTGTCTCACGACAAGAAACGGCACCACTCCTGCACTTGTTCATAGGCTCTGTCACACTGTGGAATACGCCTGCACACGCTCATCCGCCGTCACCTTGCACCATCATCAGAAACACTCATCAGGGGCTCCTGGGTGGCTCAGTCATTGGGGCAGCCAAGGCTTGGTTATGGCTCAGGTCATGATCTCAGGGTCATGAGATCAAGCCCTGCGTCAGGCTTCATTCTCAGCAGAGAGTCTGCTTGTCCCTCTCCCTCCACCCCTCCTCTGTCTCTCCGATAAACCAAATAAAGAAGAAAAAATAAAAAAGTAAGAAAGAAAGAAAGAAAAAACCAACCACTCACCAGATGTGTCCCAGAACACACTTGCCACTCCACAAGACACACCACACCCTCATTCCCACATAGTTAGACCATGTACACACCTCAAAGCATAGCACTCAGACACTTGCACATGCTCTGTGAGAGCAAGTGTCATGTGTGGTAATGTTGTATAACTTAGAGTGTTCACTCAGTGTGGCTCTTTTGAAAGGATTCAACTCCAGAAAATGCCGCATCTCAATTTATTGTTTTATTCTTATTCCATTCACCAGAATTCAAGAGGAAGAGTCAAGAGGATGTGGCTCAGCCCAAGTCCTCCGCCGTGGTCCCTCCTGGTGGTGAGGCAGCCGAAGAAAAGTCCACACCCTCACAATATTTCTCCTGTTTCTCCTCGCTGTCTCAGCTCATTCATGCTAATGAGGATGGTAAGGGAAATACACAGGTGGGGTCTGAGCATGGATGGGAGGTACAACTGAGCTGCTCAGCCCAAGCCCTCTTATTTAAATCTCCACTTAAAAATCTGAAGAGGGCTTCAGGCAGAGGCACTAGGACTGAAGGCTCTGCACAGGGACGAATGGCAATGTGCCTCCAGGGTTAGGACCCAGTTACTCGTGACAACACTGGGACAGCTGGGGGTCAGGAAGAGCACTGGACTGGTGTGTGCCTTTCATCATAGTCTTTCCCCTCAGGTGAGCACGAACTCCTATCCTCATACACACTCCTGCATCTGTCTGCCTTCCTACCAGTTATGGTCCCATTTCTCCTTCCCTTTGCTTTTAGACAGGCCTTCATTCTTCATCAACCTTCCCATTCTCTAGTATGTGAGGGAGCAGCAATGCCCTCATACCCTCACTCCTTCACACAATCAGACTCACCCATTTACACACTAATGCCCTAAGGAATTTACATCCCCTCACACCAATCACCTGGTTTAACTCCCTCACACTAAGCCAAACTGTGGAAAACTGCTACACCCTGAGAGGGATGCGCTTTCCCATAGAGCCTTTCTCATCCACGTGCCACTTCATTCACGAAGACCTCGGCACTTGACAGAGCCGCATGTTCGGGGAGCTCAGGTCACTTCTGGTAACACTCTAAGTCCTGTTGTCTCACGACAAGAAACGGCACCACTCCTGCACTTGTTCATAGGCTCTGTCACACTGTGGAATACGCGTGCACACGCTCATCCGCCGTCACCTTGCACCATCATCAGAAACACTCATCAGGGGCTCCTGGGTGGCTCAGTCATTGGGGCAGCCAAGGCTTGGTTTTGGCTCAGGTCATGATCTCAGGGTCATGAGATCAAGCCCTGCGTCAGGCTTCATTCTCAGCAGAGAGTCTGCTTGTCCCTCTCCCTCCACCCCTCCTCTGTCTCTCCGATAAACCAAATAAAGAAGAAAAAATAAAAAAGTAAGAAAGAAAGAAAGAAAAAACCAACCACTCACCAGATGTGTCCCAGAACACACTTGCCACTCCACAAGACACACCACACCCTCATTCCCACATAGTTAGACCATGTACACACCTCAAAGCATAGCACTCAGACACTTGCACATGCTCTGTGAGAGCAAGTGTCATGTGTGGTAATGTTGTATAACTTAGAGTGTTCACTCAGTGTGGCTCTTTTGAAAGGATTCAGACTCCAGAAAATGCCGCATCTCAATTTATTGTTTTATTCTTATTCCATTCACCAGAATTCAAGAGGAAGAGTCAAGAGGATGTGGCTCAGCCCAAGTCCTCCGCCGTGGTCCCTCCTGGTGGTGAGGCAGCCGAAGAAAAGTCCACACCCTCACAATATTTCTCCTGTTTCTCCTCGCTGTCTCAGCTCATTCATGCTAATGAGGATGGTAAGGGAAATACACAGGTGGGGTCTGAGCATGGATGGGAGGTACAACTGAGCTGCTCAGCCCAAGCCCTCTTATTTAAATCTCCACTTAAAAATCTGAAGAGGGCTTCAGGCAGAGGCACTAGGACTGAAGGCTCTGCACAGGGACGAATGGCAATGTGCCTCCAGGGTTAGGACCCAGTTACTCGTGACAACACTGGGACAGCTGGGGGTCAGGAAGAGCACTGGACTGGTGTGTGCCTTTCATCATAGTCTTTCCCCTCAGGTGAGCACGAACTCCTATCCTCATACACACTCCTGCATCTGTCTGCCTTCCTACCAGTTATGGTCCCATTTCTCCTTCCCTTTGCTTTTAGACAGGCCTTCATTCTTCATCAACCTTCCCATTCTCTAGTATGTGAGGGAGCAGCAATGCCCTCATACCCTCACTCCTTCACACAATCAGACTCACCCATTTACACACTAATGCCCTAAGGAATTTACATCCCCTCACACCAATCACCTGGTTTAACTCCCTCACACTAAGCCAAACTGTGGAAAACTGCTACACCCTGAGAGGGATGCGCTTTCCCATAGAGCCTTTCTCATCCACGTGCCACTTCATGCACGAAGACCTCGGCACTTGACAGAGCCGCATGTTCGGGGAGCTCAGGTCACTTCTGGTAACACTCTAAGTCCTGTTGTCTCACGACAAGAAACGGCACCACTCCTGTACTTGTTCATTGGCTCTGTCACACTGTGGAATACACGTGCACACGCTCATCCGCCGTCACCTTGCACCATCATCAGAAACACTCATCAGGGGCTCCTGGGTGGCTTAGTCATTGGGGCAGCCAAGGCTTGGTTATGGCTCAGGTCATGATCTCAGGGTCATGAGATCAAGTCCTGCGTCAGGCTTCATTCTCAGCAGAGAGTCTGCTTGTCCCTCTCCCTCCACCCCTCCTCTGTGTCTCCGATAAACCAAATAAAGAAGAAAAAATAAAAAAGTAAGAAAGAAAGAAAAAACCAACCACTCACCAGATGTGTCCCAGAACACACTTGCCACTCCACAAGACACACCACACCCTCATTCCCACATAGTTAGACCATGTACACACCTCAAAGCATAGCACTCAGACACTTGCTCTGAGAGAGCATGTGTCATGTGTGGTAATGTTGTATAACTTAGAGTGTTCACTCAGTGTGGCTCTTTTGAAAGGATACAGACTCCAGAAAATGCCGCATCTCAATTTATTGTTTTATTCTTATTCCATTCACCAGAATTCAAGAGGAAGAGTCAAGAGGATGTGGCTCAGCCCAAGTCCTCCGCCGTGGTCCCTCCTGGTGGTGAGGCAGCCGAAGAAAAGTCCACACCCTCACAATATTTCTCCTGTTTCTCCTCGCTGTCTCAGCTCATTCGTGCTAATGAGGATGGTAAGGGAAATACACAGGTGGGGTCTGAGCATGGATGGGAGGTACAACTGAGCTGCTCAGCCCAAGCCCTCTTATTTAAATCTCCACTTAAAAATCTGAAGAGGGCTTCAGGCAGAGGCACTAGGACTGAAGGCTCTGCACAGGGACAAATGGCAATGTGCCTCCAGGGTTAGGACCCAGTTACTCGTGACAACACTGGGACAGCTGGGGGTCAGGAAGAACACTGGGCTGGTGTGGGCCTTTCATCATAGTCTTCCCCCTCAGGTGAGCACGAACTCCTATCCTCATACACACTCCTGCATCTGTCTGCCTTCCTACCAGTTATGGTCCCATTTCTCCTTCCCTTTGCTTTTAGACAGGCCTACATTCTTCATCAACCTTCCCATTCTCTAGTATGTGAGGGAGCAGCAATGCCCTCATACCCTCACTCCTTCACACAATCAGACTCACCCATTTACACACTAATGCCCTAAGGAATTTACATCCCCTCACACCAATCACCTGGTTTAACTCCCTCACACTAAGCCTAACTGTGGAAAACTGCTACACCCTGAGAGGGATGCGCTTTCCCATAGAGCCTTTCTCATCCACGTGCCACTTCATTCACGAAGACCTCGGCACTTGACAGAGCCGCATGTTCGGGGAGCTCAGGTCACTTCTGGTAACACTCTAAGTCCTGTTGTCTCACGACAAGAAACGGCACCACTCCTGCACTTGTTCATAGGCTCTGTCACACTGTGGAATACGCCTGCACACGCTCATCCGCCGTCACCTTGCACCATCATCAGAAACACTCATCAGGGGCTCCTGGGTGGCTCAGTCATTGGGGCAGCCAAGGCTTGGTTTTGGCTCAGGTCATGATCTCAGGGTCATGAGAACAAGCCCTGCGTCAGGCTTCATTCTCAGCAGAGAGTCTGCTTGTCCCTCTCCCTCCACCCCTCCTCTGTCTCTCCGATAAACCAAATAAAGAAGAAAAAATAAAAAAGTAAGAAAGAAAGAAAGAAAAAACCAACCACTCACCAGATGTGTCCCAGAACACACTTGCCACTCCACAAGACACACCACACCCTCATTCCCACATAGTTAGACCATGTACACACCTCAAAGCATAGCACTCAGACACTTGCACATGCTCTGTGAGAGCAAGTGTCATGTGTGGTAATGTTGTATAACTTAGAGTGTTCACTCAGTGTGGCTCTTTTGAAAGGATTCAGACTCCAGAAAATGCCGCATCTCAATTTATTGTTTTATTCTTATTCCATTCACCAGAATTCAAGAGGAAGAGTCAAGAGGATGTGGCTCAGCCCAAGTCCTCCGCCGTGGTCCCTCCTGGTGGTGAGGCAGCCGAAGAAAAGTCCACACCCTCACAATATTTCTCCTGTTTCTCCTCACTGTCTCAGCTCATTCGTGCTAATGAGGATGGTAAGGGAAATACACAGGTGGGGTCTGAGCATGGATGGGAGGTACAACTGAGCTGCTCAGCCCAAGCCCTCTTATTTAAATCTCCACTTAAAAATCTGAAGAGGGCTTCAGGCAGAGGCACTAGGACTGAAGGCTCTGCACAGGGACGAATGGCAATGTGCCTCCAGGGTTAGGACCCAGTTACTCGTGACAACACTGGGACAGCTGGGGGTCAGGAAGAGCACTGGACTGGTGTGTGCCTTTCATCATAGTCTTTCCCCTCAGGTGAGCACGAACTCCTATCCTCATACACACTCCTGCATCTGTCTGCCTTCCTACCAGTTATGGTCCCATTTCTCCTTCCCTTTGCTTTTAGACAGGCCTTCATTCTTCATCAACCTTCCCATTCTCTAGTATGTGAGGGAGCAACAATGCCCTCATACCCTCACTCCTTCACACAATCAGACTCACCCATTTACACACTAATGCCCTAAGGAATTTACATCCCCTCACACCAATCACCTGGTTTAACTCCCTCACACTAAGCCAAACTGTGGAAAACTGCTACACCCTGAGAGGGATGCGCTTTCCCATAGAGCCTTTCTCATCCACGTGCCACTTCATTCACGAAGACCTCGGCACTTGACAGAGCCGCATGTTCGGGGAGCTCAGGTCACTTCTGGTAACACTCTAAGTCCTGTTGTCTCACGACAAGAAACGGCACCACTCCTGCACTTGTTCATAGGCTCTGTCACACTGTGGAATACGCCTGCACACGCTCATCCGCCGTCACCTTGCACCATCATCAGAAACACTCATCAGGGGCTCCTGGGTGGCTCAGTCATTGGGGCAGCCAAGGCTTGGTTTTGGCTCAGGTCATGATCTAAGGGTCATGAGATCAAGCCCTGCGTCAGGCTTCATTCTCAGCAGAGAGTCTGCTTGTCCCTCTCCCTCCACCCCTCCTCTGTCTCTCCGATAAACCAAATAAAGAAGAAAAAATAAAAAAGTAAGAAAGAAAGAAAGAAAAAACCAACCACTCACCAGATGTGTCCCAGAACACACTTGCCACTCCACAAGACACACCACACCCTCATTCCCACATAGTTAGACCATGTACACACCTCAAAGCATAGCACTCAGACACTTGCACATGCTCTGTGAGAGCAAGTGTCATGTGTGGTAATGTTGTATAACTTAGAGTGTTCACTCAGTGTGGCTCTTTTGAAAGGATTCAGACTCCAGAAAATGCCGCATCTCAATTTATTGTTTTATTCTTATTCCATTCACCAGAATTCAAGAGGAAGAGTCAAGAGGATGTGGCTCAGCCCAAGTCCTCCGCTGTGGTCCCTCCTGGTGGTGAGGCAGCCGAAGAAAAGTCCACACCCTCACAATATTTCTCCTGTTTCTCCTCGCTGTCTCAGCTCATTCGTGCTAATGAGGATGGTAAGGGAAATACACAGGTGGGGTCTGAGCATGGATGGGAGGTACAACTGAGCTGCTCAGCCCAAGCCCTCTTATTTAAATCTCCACTTAAAAATCTGAAGAGGGCTTCAGGCAGAGGCACTAGGACTGAAGGCTCTGCACAGGGACGAATGGCAATGTGCCTCCAGGGTTAGGACCCAGTTACTCGTGACAACACTGGGACAGCTGGGGGTCAGGAAGAGCACTGGACTGGTGTGTGCCTTTCATCATAGTCTTTCCCCTCAGGTGAGCACGAACTCCTATCCTCATACACACTCCTGCATCTGTCTGCCTTCCTACCAGTTATGGTCCCATTTCTCCTTCCCTTTGCTTTTAGACAGGCCTTCATTCTTCATCAACCTTCCCATTCTCTAGTATGTGAGGGAGCAGCAATGCCCTCATACCCTCACTCCTTCACACAATCAGACTCACCCATTTACACACTAATGCCCTAAGGAATTTACATCCCCTCACACCAATCACCTGGTTTAACTCCCTCACACTAAGCCAAACTGTGGAAAACTGCTACACCCTGAGAGGGATGCGCTTTCCCATAGAGCCTTTCTCATCCACGTGCCACTTCATGCACGAAGACCTCGGCACTTGACAGAGCCGCATGTTCGGGGAGCTCAGGTCACTTCTGGTAACACTCTAAGTCCTGTTGTCTCACGACAAGAAACGGCACCACTCCTGCACTTGTTCATTGGCTCTGTCACACTGTGGAATACGCGTGCACACGCTCATCCGCCGTCACCTTGCACCATCATCAGAAACACTCATCAGGGGCTCCTGGGTGGCTCAGTCATTGGGGCAGCCAAGGCTTGGTTATGGCTCAGGTCATGATCTCAGGGTCATGAGATCAAGCCCTGCGTCAGGCTTCATTCTCAGCAGAGAGTCTGCTTGTCCCTCTCCCTCCACCCCACCTCTGTCTCTCCGATAAACCAAATAAAGAAGAAAAAATAAAAAAGTAAGAAAGAAAGAAAGAAAAAACCAACCACTCACCAGATGTGTCCCAGAACACACTTGCCACTCCACAAGACACACCACACCCTCATTCCCACATAGTTAGACCATGTACACACCTCAAAGCATAGCACTCAGACACTTGCACATGCTCTGTGAGAGCAAGTGTCATGTGTGGTAATGTTGTATAACTTAGAGTGTTCACTCAGTGTGGCTCTTTTGAAAGGATTCAGACTCCAGAAAATGCCGCATCTCAATTTATTGTTTTATTCTTATTCCATTCACCAGAATTCAAGAGGAAGAGTCAAGAGGATGTGGCTCAGCCCAAGTCCTCCGCCGTGGTCCCTCCTGGTGGTGAGGCAGCCGAAGAAAAGTCCACACCCTCACAATATTTCTCCTGTTTCTCCTCGCTGTCTCAGCTCATTCGTGCTAATGAGGATGGTAAGGGAAATACACAGGTGGGGTCTGAGCATGGATGGGAGGTACAACTGAGCTGCTCAGCCCAAGCCCTCTTATTTAAATCTCCACTTAAAAATCTGAAGAGGGCTTCAGGCAGAGGCACTAGGACTGAAGGCTCTGCACAGGGACGAATGGCAATGTGCCTCCAGGGTTAGGACCCAGTTACTCGTGACAACACTGGGACAGCTGGGGGTCAGGAAGAGCACTGGACTGGTGTGTGCCTTTCATCATAGTCTTTCCCCTCAGGTGAGCACGAACTCCTATCCTCATACACACTCCTGCATCTGTCTGCCTTCCTACCAGTTATGGTCCCATTTCTCCTTCCCTTTGCTTTTAGACAGGCCTTCATTCTTCATCAACCTTCCCATTCTCTAGTATGTGAGGGAGCAGCAATGCCCTCATACCCTCACTCCTTCACACAATCAGACTCACCCATTTACACACTAATGCCCTAAGGAATTTACATCCCCTCACACCAATCACCTGGTTTAACTCCCTCACACTAAGCCAAACTGTGGAAAACTGCTACACCCTGAGAGGGATGCGCTTTCCCATAGAGCCTTTCTCATCCACGTGCCACTTCATGCACGAAGACCTCGGCACTTGACAGAGCCGCATGTTCGGGGAGCTCAGGTCACTTTTGGTAACACTCTAAGTCCTGTTGTCTCACGACAAGAAACGGCACCACTCCTGTACTTGTTCATTGGCTCTGTCACACTGTGGAATACACGTGCACACGCTCATCCGCTGTCACCTTGCACCATCATCAGAAACACTCATCAGGGGCTCCTGGGTGGCTTAGTCATTGGGGCAGCCAAGGCTTGGTTATGGCTCAGGTCATGATCTCAGGGTCATGAGATCAAGCCCTGCGTCAGGCTTCATTCTCAGCAGAGAGTCTGCTTGTCCCTCTCCCTCCACCCCTCCTCTGTCTCTCCGATAAACCAAATAAAGAAGAAAAAATAAAAAAGTAAGAAAGAAAGAAAAAACCAACCACTCACCAGATGTGTCCCAGAACACACTTGCCACTCCACAAGACACACCACACCCTCATTCCCACATAGTTAGACCATGTACACACCTCAAAGCATAGCACTCAGACACTTGCTCTGAGAGAGCATGTGTCATGTGTGGTAATGTTGTATAACTTAGAGTGTTCACTCAGTGTGGCTCTTTTGAAAGGATACAGACTCCAGAAAATGCCGCATCTCAATTTATTGTTTTATTCTTATTCCATTCACCAGAATTCAAGAGGAAGAGTCAAGAGGATGTGGCTCAGCCCAAGTCCTCCGCCGTGGTCCCTCCTGGTGGTGAGGCAGCCGAAGAAAAGTCCACACCCTCACAATATTTCTCCTGTTTCTCCTCGCTGTCTCAGCTCATTCGTGCTAATGAGGATGGTAAGGGAAATACACAGGTGGGGTCTGAGCATGGATGGGAGGTACAACTGAGCTGCTCAGCCCAAGCCCTCTTATTTAAATCTCCACTTAAAAATCTGAAGAGGGCTTCAGGCAGAGGCACTAGGACTGAAGGCTCTGCACAGGGACAAATGGCAATGTGCCTCCAGGGTTAGGACCCAGTTACTCGTGACAACACTGGGACAGCTGGGGGTCAGGAAGAACACTGGGCTGGTGTGGGCCTTTCATCATAGTCTTCCCCCTCAGGTGAGCACGAACTCCTATCCTCATACACACTCCTGCATCTGTCTGCCTTCCTACCAGTTATGGTCCCATTTCTCCTTCCCTTTGCTTTTAGACAGGCCTTCATTCTTCATCAACCTTCCCATTCTCTAGTATGTGAGGGAGCAGCAATGCCTTCATACCCTCACTCCTTCACACAATCAGACTCACCCTTTTACACACTAATGCCCTAAGGAATTTACATCCCCTCACACCAATCACCTGGTTTAACTCCCTCACACTAAGCCAAACTGTGGAAAACTGCTACACCCTGAGAGGGATGCGCTTTCCCATAGAGCCTTTCTCATCCACGTGCCACTTCATGCACGAAGACCTCGGCACTTGACAGAGCCGCATGTTCGGGGAGCTCAGGTCACTTTTGGTAACACTCTAAGTCCTGTTGTCTCACGACAAGAAACGGCACCACTCCTGTACTTGTTCATTGGCTCTGTCACACTGTGGAATACACGTGCACACGCTCATCCGCCGTCACCTTGCACCATCATCAGAAACACTCATCAGGGGCTCCTGGGTGGCTCAGTCATTGGGGCAGCCAAGGCTTGGTTATGGCTCAGGTCATGATCTCAGGGTCATGAGATCAAGCCCTGCGTCAGGCTTCATTCTCAGCAGAGAGTCTGCTTGTCCCTCTCCCTCCACCCCTCCTCTGTCTCTCCGATAAACCAAATACTGAAGAAAAAATAAAAAATAAAGAAAGAAAGAAAAAACCAACCACTCACCAGATGTGTCCCAGAACACACTTGCCACTCCACAAGACACACCACACCCTCATTCCCACATAGTTAGTCTATGTACACCCTTCAAAGCATAGCACTCAGAGATTTCTGAAATATCACATGTATATATACTTAGGCTTCACATGTCTGCATAAGAATAGTCTTATGAGCATCTCGCCTCCTCCAGTAACCGTGTACTTATTCTATTTGTCTTACATTTGAAATTTTCTTTCCTAGGATTTCCTCAAACAGACCAGGTTGTTTCTGGTGTTGAACACTCCACGGAACGTGAGACTTCCTCACCCTTTCCATATAGCTCCTTTCCATTGCATCTCATTGATGATCCTAAGCCTTCTGTGTCCTCAGCACACACCGATGAGGAAACAGTCATAAATGTGTACTATATGAATGTGAAAGTTAAAAGGGCGGTGGCTGTCTTAAGTGACCAACAGGAAAGCCTGGAGCCTCCCATCAAGAAAACAAAAACCGAAAAAGAGACCTTTTCTGAAGAGGAATATCCAAGGGTAAAGACACCCGAATGGCTCGTGCCCCTAAATGGTGGCTACAAATGCATGGCCTGCTGCCGGGTCTATCCCAGCTTGGAGGTCCTCCAGGAACATGTGAAGCATGGAGTCCGTGAGGGCTTCAGCTGCCGTACTTTCCATCTGACCTTGACTTTGCTGAAGAGCCAGAAAAATGTAGAGAAGGAAAAGAGTAAGCAGAAGAAGAATACTAAGAATACTGGCATATAGATGCCAGAAAGAGAAAAATTTTGGCATGAAGTTGTCTTCATACAAATAAACACAACTCTTTCTAGCCCCTCCAAGAGAAGCAGTAGAGTAGGTCAGACTCTACTGAGAGGGGCTTCATCTTCTCTAAGCAGCCCTAGGACCCACATTTATTTATGCACATCTCCCACCACCACCACTCCCAGCACACCAGAACCAGGATCAGAGAACCCCTTTCAACTATCTCCACTGCTCTCCCAAGAAGGAGGGAGAAGAAGGCAGTTCACACCATGCAGAACAGCAAGATGGTCTCATACAAACTAAAGAGCAATGACCACCCACACATCATCTCTACCTGAAAAAAGGAGACTCACTGGAATGGGAAACTGCTGGGGGCCGGATTGTAGAAGAGGTGAGGGCCCTAGGAGTAAGAGAATGTCTCAAGTGTTCTTGGGACTCAGGTTTCTGCTGGAGATGCCTCCCAAAGTTCCAGGATAACTGTGTTGAATAATTTCCTTCAAAGGAATACATACTTGGAAGTAGAATGCTTGCTTGATGACAGATTAAGGAGATTGCTTCCTTTCTATGCCCTTTGAGGAGACAGGAGTAAAGACCTGACTAGCAGTTCAGCAGGGCTGAGAAGCCTGGGCCCACCATTCCTAGATTAAGCAAATGTCATGGGAGTCACATCCCTTGGCCTGCCTCCCTTTCCAAGGGGTGCAGGGCAAAGCAGAGACAAGCTTTGTCTGCTGGAGGAAGGGTTGGCATGCAGGCTAGATGTAGTCCTGCCCTTTTCCTGGGTGAGAGTGAGATCTCAGATGTCATGTTCTAAGTTTCATACCTAGAAGAACCTGCTGAAGAGTTATAATCAGAGGATTCCTTTTCTTCCCCCCTTGATATATACTAGGAGCCAGTAGTTCTGGCTGCTTCCTTTAAAGTGTCAGAAGCAACTGGAGAAAAAGAGGGATAGAGGTTACCCTTCTGCCATGGACCATTTCTAGCAACTTTTTTTTTTTTTTTGAAGAGCAAGAGCAAATAGGTGAAGAGAGTAGAGGGAGAGAAAATGTCTCAAACAGGCTCCCCACCTAGTGCAGAGCCTGACTCAGGGCTCAATCTCATGACCCTGAGATAATGACCTGAGCTGAAATCAAGAATTGGATGCTTAACCAACTGAACCACCCAGGCGCCCCCGTTTCTGGCAACTTTTAATGTGTTGCTTTCTTGAGTATCCCCATGTTCTTTTATGAAAGTTCATGATTCCTGCATCTTATTCTTTATTTTTGTTATAGCATCAAGTGCCTTGTTCTAAGGGATCAGTAGAGGGGTTAAACATAGATGAGACTGCAAAGACTAGCAAAACCAGCTTTGTACCACAATGAATGAGAGTATATCTTTAAAAGAAGGGCTCTTCTTCTAGGGTCCAAGAGTCATAATGGAACCTGGGAATTGCCCTAAATTTTTTGACTCACATAGAGTGAATGAATGTATATCAGTAAAATAAAAGCTGCCTTCCTCATTGAAAGGATCTCCTTCCCTGTTTTGGTTTTATTGTAGCAACACAGACCCATTGGCCCAAAGATTTCAAATGATGGTGTCCAGCACATCCCTGCAGTCTGATGGGAGCACGGAAGTTCTCCTGAGCCCCCTAGCATCAAGGGATGGCTGGCTGAAGATAGATATACCTGATACTCTGCAGCTGATCCCAGTTAACCTGGTAAAATGCGGTGCCCAGCTCTGGAGAAAAGAACCACCTAGAGCCGTGAGAAGTCCAAGGAATGCTGGGAATTACTGGGCACTCAGGAGCCCCGTAAAATAACTCCTGCTGACTCTCCCCACCCTGCCAGGAGGCAGGCAGCACTGAAAATCCCTGCAAGATTGCCTTGTTGGGAAGAGGGCAGTATAGATAGAGATGCTAGTACTGTGATCAGGGCATGTCTCCTTCCTAGAGCTTTGGCCGGTGGAATAAGAAGATTGATGACAGCTTGGCAGAACTCAAGGGAGGAGATTGTTAGCTTGACAGAGGATCTAAAAGGATATTTCTGATTTCTTTCCTCCATTTGACTTCTACTTGTAGCTTCTCAGGTCCCTCGATTTACTGTAGGTTTGAAGACCTGGCTTATAGTCTTACTCTCCAGCCCGGCCCTTACTCTTCACTCCTCCACATCTTCTATCTATGAATATGTGCCTGAATATTCCAAATACCAATGGTCCAGATTGTAATCCATATTCTTCCTCCCCTCCACTTGCACCCATACATTTGCTCCACTGTAGTCTCTGTTACCTTATACTTATTTTTCTGTATCCTTTTCTTTATATGAACATACACCTTTCTCCTTATCTTTTTCTAATATACTCACTTGCACAGTTATCTGGCTGACAAATAGACATTCTTATTATTGAGAGAGAAAAAGCTATTTCACAAATGAAACAAAAGCAAAGAAAACCCCCCACTTGGCTTCTCTGAGCTTGTGCACACATAGGTGTGCAAATACTTCTTATACAGTCACAGGAGAGAGGATGGAACATGTAATACATCATCATGGATGATCAAATATGTGTACACAGGGCACCTGGGTGGCTCAGTGGGTTAAGCCTCTGCCTTCGGCTCAGGTCATGATCCCAGGGTCCTGGGATCGAGTCCCGCATCAGGCTCTCTGCTCAGTGGAGAGCCTGCTTCCCCGTCTCTCTCTGCCTGCCTCTCCGCTTACTTGTGATCTCTCTCTCTGTGTCAAATAAATAAATAAAATCTTTAAAAAAATATATGTGTACACAAGGGTGTCACAGAAGTCATAATGCATCCCTAAGCTTAATTTGAGAAGCATAAGACACCAAGTTTTGAAAAATGTAATTTGCATGTTCAATTATTTGCATGTCACTTATATTTCAATTGTGTATTTTCAAAGCTACATTTTTAATTTTTCTTTTGTCACTCTGCTATCATCAATCAGAGGGTCAGAAATGGAAATATACAAATATAAACTGCATATAAACACATATATATTTGTATATTAAACATATATATTTGTATATATATACAAACCTGTATATATACACAAATATAAACTGCATATAAACACATATATATTTGTATATTAAACACATATATATTTGTATATATATACAAACCTGTATATATACACAAATATAAACTGCATATAAACACATATATATTTGTATATATACACAAATATAAACTGCATATAAACACATATACATTTGTATATATATATATACAAACCTGTATATACCTATGTAAATATGTATGTCCCAAACGCCATATAGCAGTCATGAACTTCCGAAACATGCACTTCTGAAAGTGCAAAGCTAAAAATTATAAATCATCCCATTTCAAAGTTGAACTATTTTAATTTTCCATATATATATATATATATCAGATATAGTGAAGCTGTCCCCATGGATATGTACATATAAGAAGTTTATGTGCACCTATGTGTCACTGAAGCCAAGAGAAGCATTACAATTGTTTTTGCTTTCATCTGCCTAGTTCTTTATCCTTCTTACTATGATAGTGTCTTTGCTTTCTGGACAAATATATGGGCAAGCAAGTCAGACTAGCCGAGTGAAGTCCTTACTTCACTACTTGGCTTCCATGGTTTACCTCAGTGTAGGAACTGTGTTGGAATAGTCTGTACTGATAGCTTAGACAATTAAAACAGGAGCTAGAGACTGGGCAGGTTCCTGGTGAGTGATCTTTTGTCCGCAACCCAAATTAACGTCTGTGAGCCTGCACTGCTGGACTTGCTTCGGATCCACTTTTTTGGATGACCTGGGCATTTCAATTAGTAATTTAATATGCTAAGCATCCCCACCAACCCTTCAATAAATTCTTGTTTTGCTCCCATTAACCTGAGTCATTTACTGTTATTTGAAACCTAATGTCCCTTAATTTGGATGCAAATTAGCTTCAATATGATCATTTCTTCCGTTTTAATTATTGAAACAGTATGGCCTAGAAAAAAATAATATTATATTCCTCTGACTTTATACTGAAACAGTAAGGGATATACTTAAACTCAGTAGGTATACTATATCCTTGATTAGGAAGGTGCAGGAAAAATGTTTGGGTATATAAGCAAAAGATCAGACTTTAAAACAGTCAAACTGGATTATATCTCTTACTGCCACTTAGCAAACTTGCACACTTTCTGAGTCAATGTTCTGTCTTAAAAATGGATTTCGTAATACTAAAGTAATACTAATGGGGAGGATAATGAGACGCAAGTAAAAACACGTTACTTAGCTACTCAAAAGATTCATTCATTTTTGGTATTTACTTTCCTTACCTTAGATTATCAGTAGTTTGAGTAGGATGTGTCTGGGTAGGATTTTTTTTAATATTGTTTGAGATATGCTGAGCTTTTTTTAAAAAGTTTTTAATTTTGATAAAACTCAGAGAAGTCCCATGTATACCCATCACCCCCTTTTCTTCAACATAGTTATAGTTCATTACCAAACAAAGGAAATTGACTGGAACAAAACAACTAAGCACATTGCAGACCTTACTCAGACGTTACAGTTTTTGTGTGTGCTCATATTTTTGTCTGTTTTTATAATTCCATGCCATCTTATGCCCTGTATAGAATTATATACATATCACTGCAGTCACAATACAGAAATGTTCTGTCACCACAAAACACTTCTCCGAGGCAGGTCTTTATGGACACCCCCCCCACCTTCCGATTGTCCCTTGCCCCAACTCCTGACCACCATTTCTGTTCTCCATCTCTAGTGTTTTCATTTCACAAATTTTATGGAAATGTAATCATACTGTATGTCAACTTCTGAGACTGGCATTTTCCACTAAGCATAATTTTCTTAAGATCGAGCCAAATTGTTTGAATACACTGATACTTCATCACTTTATTGCTGAGGAGTATTCCATTTAACTCTGTAGAGCATTGTGACACATCCCATGTTCTAAGGTCCTTGGCCACTCATGACTAAAAAGCTGCTGTGACATTGGTGCAAAGGTTTTTATGTGGATATCAGGTTACTTCCTCCTAGTGTAATGCCTAAAAGTGTTACAGTATAAGTATTAGTATAATGTATTAGTATAATTATAAGTATAGATATAAGTATTTTTAAGCCATTTTAAAATATATGCAATAGATATTTGTGGTTGTTTGAATACGTGTTTTCTTGTGACCCAGGATGTTGAATATCTCTCTTTATGTAATTGACATTTGCAAACTCCCTTTTGTGAACCGTGTGTGTAGGTCTTTTACTTTTTTTTAATTTAATTTAATTTTATTTTTTATAAACATATAATACATTTTTATCCCCAGGGATACAGGTCTGTGAATTGCCAGGTTTACACACTTCACAGCACTCACCTTAGCACATACCCTCCCCAATGTCCATAACCCCACCTCCACTCTCCCAACCCCCCTCCCCCCATCAACCCTCAGTTTGTTTTGTGAGATTAAGAGTCACTTATGGTTTGTCTCCCTCCCAATCCCATCTTGTTTCATTTACTCTTCTCCTACCCCCTTAACCTCCCATGTTGCATCTCCTCTCCCTCATATCAGGGAGATCATATGGTAGTTGTCTTTCTCCGATTGACTTATTTCACTAAGCATGATACCCGCTAGTTCCATCCACGTCATTGCAAATGGCAAGATTTCATTTCTTTTGATGGCTGCATAGTATTCCATTGTGTATATATACCACTTATTTATCCAATCATCTGTTGATGGACATCTAGGTTCTTTCCATACTTTGGCTATTGTGGACATTGCTGCTATAAACATTAGGGTGCATGTGCCCCTTCAGATCACTATGTTTGTATCTTTAGGGTAAATACCCAGTAGTGCAATTGCTGGGTCATAGGGTAGTTCTATGATCAACATTTTGAGGAACACCCATGCTGTTTTCAAGAGTGGTTGCACCAGCTTGCATTCCCACCAACAGTGTAGGAGGGTTCCCCTTTCTCCACATCCTTGCCAGCATCTGTCATTTCCTGACTTGTTAATTTTAGCCATTTTGACTGATGTGAGGTGATATCTCATTGTGGTTTTGATTTGCATTTCTCTGATGCCGAGTGATATGGAACACTTTTTCATGTGTCTGTTGGCCATCTGGATGTCTTCTTTGAAGAAATGTCTGTTCATGTCTTCTGCCCATTTCTTGATTGGATTATTCTTTGGGTGTTGAGTTTGCTAAGTTCTTTATAGATTTTGGACACTAGCCCTTTATCTGATACGTCGTTTGCAAATATCTTCTCCCATTCTGTCAGTTGTCTTTTGGTTTTGTTAACTGTTTCCTTTGCTGTGCAAAAGCTTTTGATCTTGATAAAATCCCAATAGTTCATTTTTGCCTTTGCTTCCCTTGCCTTTGGCAATGTTCCTAGGAGGATGTTGCTGTGGCTGAGGTCAAAGAGGTTGCTGCCTGTGTTCTCCTCAAGGATTTTGATGGATTCCTTTCTCATATTGAGGTCCTTCATCCATTTTCAGCCTATTTTTGTGTGTGGTGTAACGAAATGATCCAATTTCATTTTTCTGCATGTGGCTGTCCAATTTTCCCAACACCAATTATTGAAGAGGCTGTCTTTTTTCCATTGGACATTCTTTCCTGCTTTGTTGAAGATGAGTTGACCATAGAGTTGAGGGTCCATTTCTGGGCTCTCTATTCTGTTCCATTGATCTATGTGTCTGTTTTTGTGCCAGTACCATGCTGTCTTGATGAGAGCTTTGTAATAGAGCTTGAAGTCCGGAATTGTGATGCCACCAACTTTGGCTTTCTTTTTCAATATTGCTTTGGCTATTCGAGATCTTTTCTGGTTCCATATAAATTTTAGGATGATTTGTTCCATTTCTTTGAAAAAAAAAAATGGATGGTACTTTGATAGGAATTGCATTAAATGTGTAGATTTCTTTAGGTAGCATAGACATTTTCACAATATTTATTCTTCCAATCCAGGAGCATGGAACATTTTTCCATTTCTTTGTGTCTTCCTGGATTTCTTTCATGAGTACTTTATTGTTTTCTGAGTATAGATTCTTAGCCTCTTTGGTTAGGTTTATTCCTAGATATCTTATAGTTTTGGGTGCACTTGTAAATGGGATGGACTCCTTAATTTCTCTTTTGTCTTATTGTTGGTGTAGAGAAATGCAACTGATGTCTGTGCATTGATTTTATATCCTGACACTTTACTGAATTCCTGGACAAGTTCTAGCAGTTTTGGAGTGGAGTCTTTTGGGTTTTCCACACATAGTATCATATCATCTGTGAAGAGTGATAGTTTGACTACTTCTTTGCCGATTTGGATGCCTTTAATTTCCTTTTATTGTCTGATTGCTGAGGCTAGGACTTCTAGTACTATGTAGAATAGCAGTGGTGATAATGGACATCCCTGCCGTGTTCCTGACCTTAGCAGAAAAGCTTTCAGTTTTTCTCCATGGAGAATGATATTTGCGGTGGGTTTTTCATAGATGGCTTTGATAATATTGAGGTATGTGCCCTCTATCCCTACACTTTGAAGAGTTTTGATCAGGAAGGGATGCTGTACTTTGTCAAATGCTTTCTCAGCATCTATGGAGAGTATCATATGGTTCTTGTTCTTTCTTTTATTAATGTGTTGTATCACATTGATTGATTTGCAGATGTTGAACCAAACTTGCAGCCCTGGAATAAATCCCACTTGGTCGTGGTGAATAAGCCTTTTAATGTACTGTTGAATCCTATTGGCTAATATTTTGGTGAGAATTTTAGCATCTGTGCTCATCAAGGATATTGGTCTGTAGTTCTCTTTTTTGATGGGATCCTTGTCTGGTTTTGGGATCAAGGTATGCTGGCCTCATAAAATGAGTTTGGACGTTTTCCTTCCATTTCTATTTTTTGGGACAGTTTTAGGAGAATAGGAATTAGGTCTTCTTTAAATGTTTGGTAGAATTCCCCTGGGAAGCTGTCTGGCCCTGGGCTTTTTTTGTTTGGAGATTTTTGATGACTGTTTCAATCTCCTTACTGGTTATGGGTCTATTCAGGCTTTCTATTTCTTCCTGGTTCAGTTATGGTAGTTTATACGTCTCTAGGAATGCATCCATTTCTTCCAGATTGTCAAATTTGTTGGCGTAGAGTTGCTCCTAGTATGTTCTTATAATTGTCTCTATTTTTTTAGTGTTAGTTGTGATCTCTCCTCTTTCATTCATGATTTTATTTATTTGGTTCCTTTCTCTTTTCTTTTTGATAAGTCTGGCCAGAGGTTTATCGATCTTATTAATTCTTTCAAAGAACCAGCTCCTAGTTTTGTTGATTTGTTCTATTGGTTTTTTGGTTTCTATTTCATTGATTTCTGCTCTGATCTTTATGATTTCTCTTCTCCTGCTGGGTTTAGGTTTTGTTTCTTGTTCTTTCTCCAGCTCCTTTAGGTGTAGGGTTAGGTTGTGTACCTGAGACCTTTCTTGTTTCTTGAGAAAGGCTTGTACCGCTATATGTTTTCCTCTCAGGACTGCCTTTGTTGTGTCCCACAGGTTTTGAACCATTGTGTTTTCATTATCATTTGTTTCCATGAATTTTTACAATTCTTCTTTAATTTCCTGGTTGACCCATTCATTCTTTAGAAGGATGCTGTTTAGTCTCCATGTATTTGGGTTCTTTCCAAATTTCCTCTTGTGATTGAGTTCTAGCTTCAGCATTGTGGTCTGAAAATATGCAGAGAAGGATCCCAATCTTTTGATACCGGTTGAGACCTGATTTAGGTCCGAGGATGTGATCTATTCTGGAGAATGTTCCATGTGCACTAGAGAAGAATGTGTATTCTGTTGCTTTGGGATGAAATGTTCTGAATTTATCTGTGATGTCCATCTGGTCCAATGTGCCATTCAAGGCCTTTATTTCCTTGTTGATCTTTTGCTTGGATGATCTGTCCATTTCAGTGAGGGGAGTGTTAAAATACCCTACTATTATTGTATTATTCTTGATGTGTTTCTTTGATTTTGTTATTAATTGGTTCATATAATTGGCTGCTCCCATAGATATTTAAAATTGTTAGATCTTGTTGGACAGTTCCTTTGAGTATAATATAGTGTCCTTCCTCATCTCTTATTATAGTCTTTGGCTTAAAATCTAATTGATCTGTTATAAGGATTGCCACTCCTGCTTTCTTCCTATGTCCATTAGAATGGTAAATTATTTTCCACCCCCTCACTTTAAATCTTGAGATGTCTTCGGGTCTAAAATGAGTCTCTTGTAGGCAACATATAGATGGGTTTTGTTTATTTATCCATTCTGATACCCTGTGTCTTTTGATTGGGGCCTTTAGCCCATTCACATTCAGGGTAGCTATTGAGAGATATGAATTTAGTGCCATTGTATTGCCTGTAAGGTGACTGTTGTTGTATATTGTCTCTGTTCCTTTCTGATCTACTACTTTTTAGGGTCTCTCTTTGCTTAGAGGACCCCTTTCAATATTTCCTGTAGAGCTGATTTGGTGTTTGCAAATTCTTCCAGTTTTTGTTTGTCCTGGAAGCTTTAGCTCCTTCTATTTTCAATGATAGCTAGCTATATATAGTATTCTTGGCTGCATGTTTTTCTCGTTTAGTGCTCTGAATATATCATGCCAGCTCTTTCTGGCCTGCCAGGTCTCTGTGGATAAGTCTGCTGCCAATCTAATATTTTTACCATTGTTTGTTACAGACTTCTTTTCCCAGGCTGCTTTCAGGATTTTCTTTTTGTCACTAAGACTTTTAAATTTTACTATTGGGTGACGGGGTGTGGACCTCATCTTATTGATTTTGAGGGGTTTTCTCTGAACCTCCTGGATTTTGATGCTTGTTCCCTTTGCCATATTGGGGAAATTCTCTCCAATAATTCTCTCCAATATACCTTCTGTTCCCCTCTCTCTTTCTTCTTCTTCTGGAATCCCAATTATTTTAATATTGTTTCATCTTATGGTGTCACTTATCTCTTGAATTCTCCCCTGGTGGTCCAGGAGCTCTTTGTCCCTCTTTTGCTCAGCTTCTTTATTCTCTGTCATTTTGTCTTCTATATCGCTAATTCTTTCTTCTGCTTCATTTATCCTAGCAGTGAGAGCCTCCATTTTTTATTGCACCTCATTAATAGCTTTTTTGATTTCAACTTGTTTCGATTTTAGTTCTTTTATTTCTCCAGAAAGGGCTTTTATATCTCCCGAGAGGGTTTCTCTAATATCTTCCATGCCTTTTTCGAGCCCAGCTAGAACCTTGAGAATCGTCATTCTGAACTCTATATCTGACATATTACCAATGTCTGTATTGATTAGGTCCCTAGCCTTTGGTACTGCCTCTTGTTCTTTTTTTTTGTGGTGAATTTTTCCATCTTGTCATTCTGTCCAGATAAGAGTATATGAAGGAGCAAGTAAAATACTAGAAGGGTGTCAACAACCCCAGGAAAATATCCTTTAACCAAAACAGAAGAGATCCCAAATCGTGAGGGGGGAGGAAGGGGATAAGAAGAGGTTCAGAAAGAAAAAAAAAAAAGAAAAAAAATTAAAAAAAGAAAACGAATAAAGAAAAATTATAAAAAAGAAATATGTATATATATATATTATATAAACTAGTTAAAAAACATTAAAAAAGAAAAGGGTAAAAGTTAAAAAAATTTGGCAGAAGAAGAGAAAAAAAATTTTAAAAAGAAAAAAAATTAAATTAACTGCAAGGCTAAAGAATCATGGGGAGAAAGCCATGAGTTCAGTGCTTTGCTTTCTCCTCCTCTGGAATTCCACTGCTCTCGTTGGTATTGAAACTGCTCTCCTTGGTAGGTGAACTTGGTCCTGCCTGGATTTCTTGTTGATCTTCTGGGGGAGGGGCCTGTTGTAGTGATTCTCAAGTGTCTTTGCCCCAGACAGAATTACAACGTCCTTACCAGGGGCCGGGCTGGGCTGAGTAATCTGCTGGGGTTTGCTTTCGGGAGCTTTTGTTCCCTGAGTGCTTTCCATAGTGTTCCAGAGGATGGGAATGAAGATGGCGGCCTCCTGGTCTCTGGCCCGTTGGAGCCGAGAGCCCGGGGCCCCACTCCTCAGTGCACCCTCAGAGAACAGCGCCCAATTACTCCTGTCACCTGGCCTCTGGCCACACTCCGAGCTGACCGAGCCTGCGACCAGTTCAAGGTAACCCTGAGCTGAGAGTTACTCCTCGGCTCTGTCTCTGTAGCCAGCTTCCCCGTTCTAATACCTGTAAGCTCTGCGACACTCAGACACCCCCGATCCTTCTGTGACCCGGCGGGACCTGAGGCCATGCTGACCCCATGTGGGCTTCACCCCAGTTAAGACTCTGGAGCGATGTCCCTCAGCGGAACAGACTTTTAAAAGTCCTGATTTTGTGCTCTGTTGCTCCGCTGCTTGCCAGGAGCTGGCCCCTCCCCCCCGTGGTCTATCTTCCCATTGCTTTGGATTCACTTCTCTGCCAGTCCT